>NW_028117025.1:0-56523 GCF_964273445.1 Streptopelia decaocto | reverse complement strand
AAATGGGAAAATTTTTAAGGGACTTTGAAAAAATTTCAACTGGAATTTTAGCAATTTTTTTATGTGAAATTGTAAACATGTGGACATGGATTTTGAAAATTCTAGAAGAGAATTTTAAAAGCTTCAACAGAATTTCAACAATTTTGAGAGGGATTTGAAAAGTTTCAATGGGAATGGGAAGAATTGGGACAAAAATTGGAAAATTTTTCAGGGACTTTGAAAAAATTTCAACTGAATTTTAGCCATTTTTTGACGTGAAATTGTAAACATGTGGACATGGATTTTGAAAATTCTAGAGAGAATTTTAAAAGCTTCAACAGAATTTCAACAATTTGAGAGGGATTTGAAAAGTTTCAATGGGAAAGGGAAGAATTGGGACAAAAATTGGAAAATTTTTAAGGGACTTTGAAAAAATTTCAACTGGAATTTTAGCAATTTTTTGACGTGAAATTGTAAACATGAGGACATGGATTTTTAAAATTCTAGAGAGAATTTTAAAAGCTTCAACAGAATTTCAACACTTTTGAGAGGGATTTGAAAAGTTTCAATGGGAATGGGAAGAATTGGGACAAAATTGGAAAATTTTGAAGGGACTTTGAAAAAATTTCAACTGGAATTTTAGCCATTTTTTGACGTGAAATTGTAAACATGTGGACATGGGATTTTGAAAATTCTAGAGAGAATTTTAAAAGCTTCAAGAGAATTTCAACAATTTTGAGAGGGATTTGAAAAGTTTCAATGGGAATGGGAAGAATTGGGACAAAAATGGGAAAATTTTTAAGGGACTTTGAAAAAATTTCAACTGGAATTTTAGCCATTTTTTGACATGAAATTGTAAACATGTGGACATGGATTTTGAAAATTCTAGAGAGAATTTTAAAAGCTTCAAGAGAATTTCAACAATTTTGAGAGGGATTTGAAAAGTTTCAATGGGAATGGGAAGAATTGGGACAAAAATTGGAAAATTTTTAAGGGACTTTGAAAAAATTTCAACTGGAATTTTAGCAATTTTTTTATGTGAAATTGTAAACATGTGGACATGGATTTTGAAAATTCTAGAGAGAATTTTAAAAAGCTTCAACAGAATTTCAACAATTTTGAGAGGGATTTGAAAAGTTCAATGGGAATGGGAAGAATTGGGACAAAAATGGGAAAATTTTTAAGGGACTTTGAAAAAATTTCAACTGGAATTTTAGCCATTTTTTGACGTGAAATTGTAAACATGTGGACATGGATATGGAAAATTCTAGAGAGAATTTTAAAAGCTTCAAGAGAATTTCAACAATTTTGAGAGGGATTTGAAAAGTTTCAATGGGAATGGGAAGAATTGGGACAAAAATGGGAAAATTTTTAAGGGACTTTGAAAAAATTTCAACTGGAAGTTTAGCCATTTTTTTACGTGAAATTGTAAACATGTGGACATGGATTTTGAAAATTCTAGAGAGAATTTTAAAAGCTTCAACAGAATTTCAACAATTTTGAGAGGGATTTGAAAAGCTTCAATGGGAATGGGAAGAATTGGACAAAAATTGGAAAATTTTTAAGGGACTTTGAAAAAATTTCAACTGGAATTTTAGCCATTTTTTTATGTGAAATTGTAAACATGTGGACATGGATTTTGAAAATTCTAGAGAGAATTTTAAAAGCTTCAACAGAATTTCAACACTTTTGAGAGGGGTTTGAAAAGTTTCAATGGGAATGGGAAGAATTGGGACAAAGATTGGAAAATTTTTAAGGACTTTGAAAAAATTTCAACTGGAATTTTAGCCATTTTTTGATGTGAAATTGTAAACATGTGGCCATGGATTTTGAAAATTCTAGAGAGAATTTTAAAAGCTTCAAGAGAATTTCAACACTTTTGAGAGGTATTTGAAAAGTTTCAATGGGAATGGGAAGAATTGGGACAAAAATTGGAAAATTTTTTAAGGGACTTTGAAAAAAATTTCAAACTGGAATTTTAGCAATTTTTTGACGTGAAATTGTAAACATGTGGACATGGATTTTGAAAATTCTAGAGAGAATTTTAAAAGCTTCAAGAGAATTTCAACAATTTGAGAGGGATTTGAAAAGTTTCAATGGGAATGGGAAGAATTGGGACAAAATTGGAAAATTTTTAAAGGGACTTTGAAAAAATTTCAACTGGAATTTTAGCAATTTTTGACGTGAAATTGTAAAACATGTTGAAGTGGATTTTGAAAATTCTAGAGAGAATTTTAAAAGCTTCAACAGAATTTCAACACTTTTGAGAGGGATTTGAAAAGTTTCAATGGGAATGGGAAGAATTGGGACAAAAATTGGAAAATTTTTAAGGGACTTTGAAAAATTTCAACTGGAATTTTAGCCATTTTTTGACGTGAAATTGTAAACATGTTGAAGTGGATTTTGAAAATTCTAGAGAGAATTTTAAAAGCTTCAACAAAATTTCAACAATTTTGAGAGGGATTTGAAAAGTTTCAATGGGAATGGGAAGAATTGGGACAAAAATTGGGAAATTTTTAATGGACTTTGAAAAAATTTCAACTGGAATTTTAGCCATTTTTTGACGTGAAATTGTAAACATGTGGCCATGGATTTTGAAAATTCTAGAGAGAATTTTAAAAGCTTCAACAGAATTTCAACAATTTTGAGAGGGATTTGAAAAGTTTCAATGGGAATGGGAAGAATTGGGACAAAAATTGGAAAATTTTTAAGGGACTTTGAAAAAATTTCAACTGGAATTTTAGCAATTTTTTTATGTGAAATTGTAAACATGTGGACATGGATTTTGAAAATTCTAGAGAGAATTTTAAAAGCTTCAACAGAATTTCAACAATTTGGAGAGGGATTTGAAAAGTTTCAATGGGAATGGGAAGAATTGGGACAAAAATTGGAAAATTTTGAAGGGACTTTGAAAAAATTTCAACTGGAATTTTAGCCATTTTTTGACGTGAAATTGTAAACATGTGGACATGGATTTTGAAAATTCTAGAGAGAATTTTAAAAGCTTCAAGAGAATTTCAACAATTTTGAGAGGGATTTGAAAAGTTTCAATGGGAATGGGAAGAATTGGGACAAAAATTGGAAAATTTTTAAGGGACTTTGAAAAAATTTCAACTGGAATTTTAGCCATTTTTTGACATGAAATTGTAAACATGTGGACATGGATTTTGAAAATTCTAGAGAGAATTTTAAAAGCTTCAACAGAATTTCAACAATTTTGAGAGGGATTTGAAAAGTTTCAATGGGAATGGGAAGAATTGGGACAAAAATTGGAAAATTTTGAAGGGACTTTGAAAAAATTTCAACTGGAATTTTAGCAATTTTTTTATGTGAAATTGTAAACATGTGGACATGGATTTTGAAAATTCTAGAGAGAATTTTAAAAGCTTCAACAGAATTTCAACAATTTTGAGAGGGATTTGAAAAGTTTCAATGGGAATGGGAAGAATTGGGACAAAAATGGGAAAATTTTTAAGGGACTTTGAAAAAATTTCAACTGGAATTTAGCCATTTTTTTACGTGAAATTGTAAACATGTGGACATGGATTTTGAAAATTCTAGAGAGAATTTTAAAAGCTTCAACAGAATTTCAACAATTTTGAGAGGGATTTGAAAAGTTTCAATGGGAATGGGAAGAATTGGGACAAAAATTGGAAAATTTTTAAGGGACTTTGAAAAATTTCAACTGGAATTTTAGCAATTTTTTTATGTGAAATTGTAAACATGTGGACATGGATTTTGAAAATTCTAGAGAGAATTTTAAAAGCTTCAAGAGAATTTCAACACTTTTGAGAGGGGTTTGAAAAGTTTCAATGGGAATGGGAAGAATTGGGACAAAGATTGGAAAATTTTTAAGGGACTTTGAAAAAATTTCAACTGGAATTTTAGCCATTTTTTGATGTGAAATTGTAAACATGTGGCCATGGATTTTGAAAATTCTAGAGAGAATTTTAAAAGCTTCAACAGAATTTCAACACTTTTGAGAGGGATTTGAAAAGTTTCAAGGGGAATGGGAAGAATTGGGACAAAAATTGGAAAATTTTTAAGGGACTTTGAAAAATTTCAACTGGAATTTTAGCAATTTTTTATGTGAAATTGTAAACATGTGACATGGATTTTGAAAATTCTAGAGAGAATTTTAAAAGCTTCAAGAGAATTTCAACAATTTTGAGAGGGATTTGAAAAGTTTCAATGGGAATGGGAAGAATTGGGACAAAAATTGGAAAATTTTTAAGGGACTTTGAAAAAATTTCAACTGGAATTTTAGCCATTTTTTGACGTGAAATTGTAAACATGTTGAAGTGGATTTTGAAAATTCTAGAGAGAATTTTAAAAGCTTCAAGAGAATTTCAACACTTTTGAGAGGGATTTGAAAAGTTTCAATGGGAATGGGAAGAATTGGGACAAAAATTGGAAAATTTTTAAGGGACTTTGAAAAAATTTCCACTGGAATTTTAGCCATTTTTTGACGTGAAATTGTAAACATGTGGCCATGGATTTTGAAAATTCTAGAGAGAATTTTAAAAGCTTCAAGAGAATTTCAACAATTTTGAGAGGGATTTGAAAAGTTTCAATGGGAATGGGAAGAATTGGGACAAAAATTGGAAAATTTTTAAGGGACTTTGAAAAAAATTTCAACTGGAATTTTAGCCATTTTTTGACGTGAAATTGTAAACATGTGGACATGGATTTTGAAAATTCTAGAGAGAATTTTAAAAGCTTCAACAGAATTTCAACAATTTTGAGAGGGATTTGAAAAGTTTCAATGGGAATGGGAAGAATTGGGACAAAAATTGGAAAATTTTTAAGGGACTTTGAAAAAATTTCAACTGGAATTTTAGCAATTTTTTTATGTGAAATTGTAAACATGTGGACATGGATTTTGAAAATTCTAGAGAGAATTTTAAAAGCTTCAACAGAATTTCAACAATTTGGAGAGGGATTTGAAAAGTTTCAATGGGAATTGGAAGAATTGGGACAAAAATTGGAAAATTTTGAAGGGACTTTGAAAAAATTTCAACTGGAATTTTAGCCATTTTTTGACGTGAAATTGTAAACATGTGGCCATGGATTTTGAAAATTCTAGAGAGAATTTTAAAAGCTTCAAGAGAATTTCAACAATTTGGAGAGGGATTTGAAAAGTTTCAATGGGAATGGGAAGAATTGGGACAAAAATTGGAAAATTTTTAAGGGACTTTGAAAAAATTTCAACTGGAATTTTAGCAATTTTTTTATGTGAAATTGTAAACATGTGGACATGGATTTTGAAAATTCTAGAGAGAATTTTAAAAGCTTCAAGAGAATTTCAACACTTTTGAGAGGGGTTTGAAAAGTTTCAATGGGAATGGGAAGAATTGGGACAAAGATTGGAAAATTTTTAAGGGACTTTGAAAAAATTTCAACTGGAATTTTAGCCATTTTTTGATGTGAAATTGTAAACATGTGGCCATGGATTTTGAAAATTCTAGAGAGAATTTTAAAAGCTTCAACAGAATTTCAACACTTTTGAGAGGGATTTGAAAAGTTTCAATGGGAATGGGAAGAATTGGGACAAAAATTGGAAAATTTTTAAGGGACTTTGAAAAAATTTCAACTGGAATTTTAGCAATTTTTTATGTGAAATTGTAAACATGTGGACATGGATTTTGAAAATTCTAGAGAGAATTTTAAAAGCTTCAAGAGAATTTCAACAATTTTGAGAGGGATTTGAAAAGTTTCAATGGGAATGGGAAGAATTGGGACAAAAATTGGAAAATTTTTAAGGGACTTTGAAAAAATTTCAACTGGAATTTTAGCCATTTTTTGACGTGAAATTGTAAACATGTTGAAGTGGATTTTGAAAATTCTAGAGAGAATTTTAAAAGCTTCAAGAGAATTTCAACACTTTTGAGAGGGATTTGAAAAGTTTCAATGGGAATGGGAAGAATTGGGACAAAAATTGGAAAATTTTTAAGGGACTTTGAAAAAATTTCAACTGGAATTTTAGCCATTTTTTGACGTGAAATTGTAAACATGTGGCCATGGATTTTGAAAATTCTAGAGAGAATTTTAAAAGCTTCAAGAGAATTTCAACAATTTTGAGAGGGATTTGAAAAGTTTCAATGGGAATGGGAAGAATTGGGACAAAAATTGGAAAATTTTTAAGGGACTTTGAAAAAATTTCAACTGGAATTTTAGCCATTTTTTGACGTGAAATTGTAAACATGTGGACATGGATTTTGAAAATTCTAGAGAGAATTTTAAAAGCTTCAACAGAATTTCAACAATTTGGAGAGGGATTTGAAAAGTTTCAATGGGAATGGGAAGAATTGGGACAAAAATTGGAAAATTTTTAAGGGACTTTGAAAAAATTTCAACTGGAATTTTAGCAATTTTTTGACGTGAAATTGTAAACATGTGGACATGGATTTTGAAAATTCTAGAGAGAATTTTAAAAGCTTCAACAGAATTTCAACAATTTTGAGAGGGATTTGAAAAGTTTCAATGGGAATGGGAAGATTTGGGACAAAAATTGGAAAATTTTTAAGGGACTTTGAAAAAATTTCAACTGGAATTTTAGCCATTTTGTTACGTGAAATTGTAAACATGTGGCCATGGATTTTGAAAATTCTAGAGAGAATTTTAAAAGCTTCAAGAGAATTTCAACAATTTTGAGAGGGATTTGAAAAGTTTCAATGGGAATGGGAAGAATTGGGACAAAAATTGGAAAATTTTTAAGGGACTTTGAAAAAATTTCAACTGGAATTTTAGCCATTTTTTGACATGAAATTGTAAACATGTGGACATGGATTTTGAAAATTCTAGAGAGAATTTTAAAAGCTTCAAGAGAATTTCAACAATTTTGAGAGGGATTTGAAAAGTTTCAATGGGAATGGGAAGAATTGGGACAAAAATTGGAAAATTTTTAAGGGACTTTGAAAAAATTTCAACTGGAATTTTAGCAATTTTTTGACGTGAAATTGTAAACATGTGGACATGGATTTTGAAAATTCTAGAGAGAATTTTAAAAGCTTCAAGAGAATTTCAACAATTTTGAGAGGGATTTGAAAAGTTTCAATGGGAATGGGAAGAATTGGGACAAAAATTGGAAAATTTTTAAGGGACTTTGAAAAAATTTCAACTGGAATTTTAGCCATTTTTTGACGTGAAATTGTAAACATGTTGAAGTGGATTTTGAAAATTCTAGAGAGAATTTTAAAAGCTTCAAGAGAATTTCAACACTTTTGAGAGGGATTTGAAAAGTTTCAATGGGAATGGGAAGAATTGGGACAAAAATTGGAAAATTTTTAAGGGACTTTGAAAAAATTTCAACTGGAATTTTAGCCATTTTTTGACGTGAAATTGTAAACATGTGGCCATGGATTTTGAAAATTCTAGAGAGAATTTTAAAAGCTTCAACAGAATTTCAACAATTTTGAGAGGGATTTGAAAAGTTTCAATGGGAATGGGAAGAATTGGGACAAAAATTGGAAAATTTTTAAGGGACTTTGAAAAAATTTCAACTGGAATTTTAGCCATTTTTTGACGTGAAATTGTAAACATGTGGACATGGATTTTGAAAATTCTAGAGAGAATTTTAAAAGCTTCAACAGAATTTCAACAATTTTGAGAGGGATTTGAAAAGTTTCAATGGGAATGGGAAGAATTGGGACAAAAATTGGAAAATTTTTAAGGGACTTTGAAAAAATTTCAACTGGAATTTTAGCAATTTTTTGACGTGAAATTGTAAACATGTGGACATGGATTTTGAAAATTCTAGAGAGAATTTTAAAAGCTTCAACAGAATTTCAACAATTTTGAGAGGGATTTGAAAAGTTTCAATGGGAATGGGAAGAATTGGGACAAAAATTGGAAAATTTTTAAGGGACTTTGAAAAAATTTCAACTGGAATTTTAGCCATTTTTTGACGTGAAATTGTAAACATGTGGACATGGATTTTGAAAATTCTAGAGAGAATTTTAAAAGCTTCAACAGAATTTCAACAATTTGGAGAGGGATTTGAAAAGTTTCAATGGGAATGGGAAGAATTGGGACAAAAATTGGAAAATTTTTCAGGGACTTTGAAAAAATTTCAACTGGAATTTTAGCAATTTTTTTATGTGAAATTGTAAACATGTGGACATGGATTTTGAAAATTCTAGAGAGAATTTTAAAAGCTTCAACAGAATTTCAACAATTTTGAGAGGGATTTGAAAAGTTTCAATGGGAATGGGAAGAATTGGGACAAAAATGGGAAAATTTTTAAGGGACTTTGAAAAAATTTCAACTGGAATTTTAGCCATTTTTTGACGTGAAATTGTAAACATGTGGACATGGATTTTGAAAATTCTAGAGAGAATTTTAAAAGCTTCAACAGAATTTCAACAATTTTGAGAGGGATTTGAAAAGTTTCAATGGGAATGGGAAGAATTGGGACAAAAATTGGAAAATTTTTAAGGGACTTTGAAAAAATTTCAACTGGAATTTTAGCAATTTTTTTATGTGAAATTGTAAACATGTGGACATGGATTTTGAAAATTCTAGAGAGAATTTTAAAAGCTTCAAGAGAATTTCAACACTTTTGAGAGGGGTTTGAAAAGTTTCAATGGGAATGGGAAGAATTGGGACAAAGATTGGAAAATTTTTAAGGGACTTTGAAAAAATTTCAACTGGAATTTTAGCCATTTTTTGATGTGAAATTGTAAACATGTGGCCATGGATTTTGAAAATTCTAGAGAGAATTTTAAAAGCTTCAACAGAATTTCAACACTTTTGAGAGGGATTTGAAAAGTTTCAATGGGAATGGGAAGAATTGGGACAAAAATTGGAAAATTTTTAAGGGACTTTGAAAAAATTTCAACTGGAATTTTAGCAATTTTTTATGTGAAATTGTAAACATGTGGCCATGGATTTTGAAAATTCTAGAGAGAATTTTAAAAGCTTCAAGAGAATTTCAACAATTTTGAGAGGGATTTGAAAAGTTTCAATGGGAATGGGAAGAATTGGGACAAAAATTGGAAAATTTTTAAGGGACTTTGAAAAAATTTCAACTGGAATTTTAGCCATTTTTTGACGTGAAATTGTAAACATGTTGAAGTGGATTTTGAAAATTCTAGAGAGAATTTTAAAAGCTTCAAGAGAATTTCAACACTTTTGAGAGGGATTTGAAAAGTTTCAATGGGAATGGGAAGAATTGGGACAAAAATTGGAAAATTTTTAAGGGACTTTGAAAAAATTTCAACTGGAATTTTAGCCATTTTTTGACGTGAAATTGTAAACATGTGGCCATGGATTTTGAAAATTCTAGAGAGAATTTTAAAAGCTTCAAGAGAATTTCAACAATTTTGAGAGGGATTTGAAAAGTTTCAATGGGAATGGGAAGAATTGGGACAAAAATTGGAAAATTTTTAAGGGACTTTGAAAAAATTTCAACTGGAATTTTAGCCATTTTTTGACGTGAAATTGTAAACATGTGGCCATGGATTTTGAAAATTCTAGAGAGAATTTTAAAAGCTTCAACAGAATTTCAACAATTTGGAGAGGGATTTGAAAAGTTTCAATGGGAATGGGAAGAATTGGGACAAAAATTGGAAAATTTTTAAGGGACTTTGAAAAAATTTCAACTGGAATTTTAGCCATTTTGTTACGTGAAATTGTAAACATGTGGCCATGGATTTTGAAAATTCTAGAGAGAATTTTAAAAGCTTCAAGAGAATTTCAACAATTTTGAGAGGGATTTGAAAAGTTTCAATGGGAATGGGAAGAATTGGGACAAAAATTGGAAAATTTTGAAGGGACTTTGAAAAAATTTCAACTGGAATTTTAGCCATTTTTTGACGTGAAATTGTAAACATGTGGCCATGGATTTTGAAAATTCTAGAGAGAATTTTAAAAGCTTCAAGAGAATTTCAACAATTTTGAGAGGGATTTGAAAAGTTTCAATGGGAATGGGAAGAATAGGGACAAAAATTGGAAAATTTTTAAGGGACTTTGAAAAAATTTCAACTGGAATTTTAGCCATTTTTTATGTGAAATTGTAAACATGTGGACATGGATTTTGAAAATTCTAGAGAGAATTTTAAAAGCTTCAAGAGAATTTCAACACTTTTGAGAGGGATTTGAAAAGTTTCAATGGGAATGGGAAGAATTGGGACAAAAATTGGAAAATTTTTAAGGGACTTTGAAAAAATTTCAACTGGAATTTTAGCCATTTTTTGACGTGAAATTGTAAACATGTGGACATGGATTTTGAAAATTCTAGAGAGAATTTTAAAAGCTTCAAGAGAATTTCAACAATTTTGAGAGGGATTTGAAAAGTTTCAATGGGAATGGGAACAATAGGGACAAAAATTGGAAAATTTTTAAGGGACTTTGAAAAAATTTCAACTGGAATTTTAGCCATTTTTTGACGTGAAATTGTAAACATGTGGCCATGGATTTTGAAAATTCTAGAGAGAATTTTAAAAGCTTCAACAGAATTTCAACAATTTTGAGAGGGATTTGAAAAGTTTCAATGGGAATGGGAAGAATTGGGACAAAAATTGGAAAATTTTTAAGGGACTTTGAAAAAATTTCAACTGGAATTTTAGCCATTTTTTGACGTGAAATTGTAAACATGTGGACATGGATTTTGAAAATTCTAGAGAGAATTTTAAAAGCTTCAACAGAATTTCAACAATTTGGAGAGGGATTTGAAAAGTTTCAATGGGAATGGGAAGAATTGGGACAAAAATTGGAAAATTTTTAAGGGACTTTGAAAAAATTTCAACTGGAATTTTAGCAATTTTTTGACGTGAAATTGTAAACATGTGGACATGGATTTTGAAAATTCTAGAGAGAATTTTAAAAGCTTCAACAGAATTTCAACAATTTTGAGAGGGATTTGAAAAGTTTCAATGGGAATGGGAAGAATTGGGACAAAAATTGGAAAATTTTGAAGGGACTTTGAAAAAATTTCAACTGGAATTTTAGCCATTTTTTGACGTGAAATTGTAAACATGTGGACATGGATTTTGAAAATTCTAGAGAGAATTTTAAAAGCTTCAACAGAATTTCAACAATTTGGAGAGGGATTTGAAAAGTTTCAATGGGAATGGGAAGAATTGGGACAAAAATTGGAAAATTTTTCAGGGACTTTGAAAAAATTTCAACTGGAATTTTAGCAATTTTTTTATGTGAAATTGTAAACATGTGGACATGGATTTTGAAAATTCTAGAGAGAATTTTAAAAGCTTCAACAGAATTTCAACAATTTTGAGAGGGATTTGAAAAGTTTCAATGGGAATGGGAAGAATTGGGACAAAAATGGGAAAATTTTTAAGGGACTTTGAAAAAATTTCAACTGGAATTTTAGCAATTTTTTTATGTGAAATTGTAAACATGTGGACATGGATTTTGAAAATTCTAGAGAGAATTTTAAAAGCTTCAAGAGAATTTCAACACTTTTGAGAGGGGTTTGAAAAGTTTCAATGGGAATGGGAAGAATTGGGACAAAGATTGGAAAATTTTTAAGGGACTTTGAAAAAATTTCAACTGGAATTTTAGCCATTTTTTGATGTGAAATTGTAAACATGTGGCCATGGATTTTGAAAATTCTAGAGAGAATTTTAAAAGCTTCAACAGAATTTCAACACTTTTGAGAGGGATTTGAAAAGTTTCAATGGGAATGGGAAGAATTGGGACAAAAATTGGAAAATTTTTAAGGGACTTTGAAAAAATTTCAACTGGAATTTTAGCAATTTTTTATGTGAAATTGTAAACATGTGGCCATGGATTTTGAAAATTCTAGAGAGAATTTTAAAAGCTTCAAGAGAATTTCAACAATTTTGAGAGGGATTTGAAAAGTTTCAATGGGAATGGGAAGAATTGGGACAAAAATTGGAAAATTTTTAAGGGACTTTGAAAAAATTTCAACTGGAATTTTAGCCATTTTTTGACGTGAAATTGTAAACATGTTGAAGTGGATTTTGAAAATTCTAGAGAGAATTTTAAAAGCTTCAAGAGAATTTCAACACTTTTGAGAGGGATTTGAAAAGTTTCAATGGGAATGGGAAGAATTGGGACAAAAATTGGAAAATTTTTAAGGGACTTTGAAAAAATTTCAACTGGAATTTTAGCCATTTTTTGACGTGAAATTGTAAACATGTGGCCATGGATTTTGAAAATTCTAGAGAGAATTTTAAAAGCTTCAAGAGAATTTCAACAATTTTGAGAGGGATTTGAAAAGTTTCAATGGGAATGGGAAGAATTGGGACAAAAATTGGAAAATTTTTAAGGGACTTTGAAAAAATTTCAACTGGAATTTTAGCCATTTTTTGACGTGAAATTGTAAACATGTGGACATGGATTTTGAAAATTCTAGAGAGAATTTTAAAAGCTTCAACAGAATTTCAACAATTTGGAGAGGGATTTGAAAAGTTTCAATGGGAATGGGAAGAATTGGGACAAAAATTGGAAAATTTTTAAGGGACTTTGAAAAAATTTCAACTGGAATTTTAGCCATTTTTTGACGTGAAATTGTAAACATGTGGCCATGGATTTTGAAAATTCTAGAGAGAATTTTAAAAGCTTCAAGAGAATTTCAACAATTTTGAGAGGGATTTGAAAAGTTTCAATGGGAATGGGAAGAATTGGGACAAAAATTGGAAAATTTTGAAGGGACTTTGAAAAAATTTCAACTGGAATTTTAGCCATTTTTTGACGTGAAATTGTAAACATGTGGCCATGGATTTTGAAAATTCTAGAGAGAATTTTAAAAGCTTCAAGAGAATTTCAACAATTTTGAGAGGGATTTGAAAAGTTTCAATGGGAATGGGAAGAATAGGGACAAAAATTGGAAAATTTTTAAGGGACTTTGAAAAAATTTCAACTGGAATTTTAGCCATTTTTTATGTGAAATTGTAAACATGTGGACATGGATTTTGAAAATTCTAGAGAGAATTTTAAAAGCTTCAAGAGAATTTCAACACTTTTGAGAGGGATTTGAAAAGTTTCAATGGGAATGGGAAGAATTGGGACAAAAATTGGAAAATTTTTAAGGGACTTTGAAAAAATTTCAACTGGAATTTTAGCCATTTTTTGACGTGAAATTGTAAACATGTGGACATGGATTTTGAAAATTCTAGAGAGAATTTTAAAAGCTTCAAGAGAATTTCAACAATTTTGAGAGGGATTTGAAAAGTTTCAATGGGAATGGGAACAATAGGGACAAAAATTGGAAAATTTTTAAGGGACTTTGAAAAAATTTCAACTGGAATTTTAGCCATTTTTTGACGTGAAATTGTAAACATGTGGACATGGATTTTGAAAATTCTAGAGAGAATTTTAAAAGCTTCAACAGAATTTCAACAATTTTGAGAGGGATTTGAAAAGTTTCAATGGGAATGGGAAGAATTGGGACAAAAATGGGAAAATTTTTAAGGGACTTTGAAAAAATTTCAACTGGAATTTTAGCCATTTTTTGACATGAAATTGTAAACATGTGGACATGGATTTTGAAAATTCTAGAGAGAATTTTAAAAGCTTCAAGAGAATTTCAACAATTTGGAGAGGGATTTGAAAAGTTTCAATGGGAATGGGAAGAATTGGGACAAAAATTGGAAAATTTTTAAGGGACTTTGAAAAAATTTCAACTGGAATTTTAGCAATTTTTTTATGTGAAATTGTAAACATGTGGACATGGATTTTGAAAATTCTAGAGAGAATTTTAAAAGCTTCAACAGAATTTCAACACTTTTGAGAGGGATTTGAAAAGTTTCAATGGGAATGGGAAGAATTGGGACAAAAATTGGAAAATTTTTAATGGACTTTGAAAAAATTTCAACTGGAATTTTAGCCATTTTTTGACGTGAAATTGTAAACATGTGGCCATGGATTTTGAAAATTCTAGAGAGAATTTTAAAAGCTTCAACAGAATTTCAACAATTTTGAGAGGGATTTGAAAAGTTTCAATGGGAATGGGAAGAATTGGGACAAAAATTGGAAAATTTTTAAGGGACTTTGAAAAAATTTCAACTGGAATTTTAGCAATTTTTTAATGTGAAATTGTAAACATGTGGACATGGATTTTGAAAATTCTAGAGAGAATTTTAAAAGCTTCAACAGAATTTCAACAATTTGGAGAGGGATTTGAAAAGTTTCAATGGGAATGGGAAGAATTGGGACAAAAATTGGAAAATTTTTAAGGGACTTTGAAAAAATTTCAACTGGAATTTTAGCCATTTTTTGACGTGAAATTGTAAACATGTGGACATGGATTTTGAAAATTCTAGAGAGAATTTTAAAAGCTTCAACAAAATTTCAACAATTTTGAGAGGGATTTGAAAAGTTTCAATGGGAATGGGAAGAATTGGGAAAAAATTGGAAAATTTTTAAGGGACTTTGAAAAAATTTCAACTGGAATTTTAGCCATTTTGTTACGTGAAATTGTAAACATGTGGCCATGGATTTTGAAAATTCTAGAGAGAATTTTAAAAGCTTCAAGAGAATTTCAACAATTTTGAGAGGGATTTGAAAAGTTTCAATGGGAATGGGAAGAATTGGGACAAAAATTGGAAAATTTTTAAGGGACTTTGAAAAAATTTCAACTGGAATTTTAGCCATTTTTTGACGTGAAATTGTAAACATGTGGACATGGATTTTGAAAATTCTAGAGAGAATTTTAAAAGCTTCAAGAGAATTTCAACAATTTTGAGAGGGATTTGAAAAGTTTCAATGGGAATGGGAAGAATTGGGACAAAAATGGGAAAATTTTTAAGGGACTTTGAAAAAATTTCAACTGGAATTTTAGCCATTTTTTGACGTGAAATTGTAAACATGTGGACATGGATTTTGAAAATTCTGGAGAGAATTTTAAAAGCTTCAAGAGAATTTCAACACTTTTGAGAGGGATTTGAAAAGTTTCAATGGGAATGGGAAGAATTGGGACAAAAATGGGAAAATTTTTAAGGGACTTTGAAAAAATTTCAACTGGAATTTTAGCCATTTTTTGACATGAAATTGTAAACATGTGGCCATGGATTTTGAAAATTCTAGAGAGAATTTTAAAAGCTTCAAGAGAATTTCAACAATTTTGAGAGGGATTTGAAAAGTTTCAATGGGAATGGGAACAATAGGGACAAAAATTGGAAAATTTTTAAAGGACTTTGAAAAAATTTCAACTGGAATTTTAGCCATTTTTTTACGTGAAATTGTAAACATGTGGACATGGATTTTGAAAATTCTAGAGAGAATTTTAAAAGCTTTAACAGAATTTCAACAATTTTGAGAGGGATTTGAAAAGTTTCAATGGGAATGGGAAGAATTGGGACAAAAATTGGAAAATTTTTAAGGGACTTTGAAAAAATTTCAACTGGAATTTTAGCCATTTTTTGACGTGAAATTGTAAACATGTGGCCATGGATTTTGAAAATTCTAGAGAGAATTTTAAAAGCTTCAACAGAATTTCAACACTTTTGAGAGGGATTTGAAAAGTTTCAATGGGAATGGGAAGAATTGGGACAAAAATTGGAAAATTTTTAAGGGACTTTGAAAAAATTTCAACTGGAATTTTAGCCATTTTTTGACGTGAAATTGTAAACATGTGGCCATGGATTTTGAAAATTCTAGAGAGAATTTTAAAAGCTTCAAGAGAACTTCAACAATTTTGAGAGGGATTTGAAAAGTTTCAATGGGAATAGGAAGAATTGGGACAAAAATTGGAAAATTTTTAAGGGACTTTGAAAAAATTTCCACTGGAATTTTAGCCATTTTTTGACGTGAAATTGTAAACATGTGGCCATGGATTTTGAAAATTCTAGAGAGAATTTTAAAAGCTTCAACAGAATTTCAACAATTTTGAGAGGGATTTGAAAAGTTTCAATGGGAATGGGAAGAATTGGGACAAAAATGGGAAAATTTTTAAGGGACTTTGAAAAAATTTCAACTGGAATTTTAGCCATTTTTTGACGTGAAATTGTAAACATGTGGACATGGATTTTTAAAATTCTAGAGAGAATTTTAAAAGCTTCAACAGAATTTCAACAATTTTGAGAGGGATTTGAAAAGTTTCAATGGGAATGGGAAGAATTGGGACAAAAATTGGAAAATTTTTAAGGGACTTTGAAAAAATTTCAACTGGAATTTTAGCCATTTTTTGACGTGAAATTGTAAACATGTGGACATGGATTTTGAAAATTCTAGAGAGAATTTTAAAAGCTTCAACAGAATTTCAACAATTTTGAGAGGGATTTGAAAAGTTTCAATGGGAATGGGAAGAATTGGGACAAAAATTGGAAAATTTTGAAGGGACTTTGAAAAAATTTCAACTGGAATTTTAGCCATTTTTTGACGTGAAATTGTAAACATGTGGACATGGATTTTGAAAATTCTAGAGAGAATTTTAAAAGCTTCAAGAGAATTTCAACAATTTTGAGAGGGATTTGAAAAGTTTCAATGGGAATGGGAAGAATTGGGACAAAAATTGGAAAATTTTTAAGGGACTTTGAAAAAATTTCAACTGGAATTTTAGCCATTTTTTGACGTGAAATTGTAAACATGTGGACATGGATTTGGAAAATTCTAGAGAGAATTTTAAAAGCTTCAAGAGAATTTCAACAATTTTGAGAGGGATTTGAAAAGTTTCAATGGGAATGGGAAGAATTGGGACAAAAATTGGAAAATTTTTAAGGGACTTTGAAAAAATTTCAACTGGAATTTTAGCCATTTTTTGACGTGAAATTGTAAACATGTGGACATGGATTTTGAAAATTCTAGAGAGAATTTTAAAAGCTTCAAGAGAATTTCAACAATTTTGAGAGGGATTTGAAAAGTTTCAATGGGAATGGGAAGAATTGGGACAAAAATTGGAAAATTTTTAAGGGACTTTGAAAAAATTTCAACTGGAATTTTAGCCATTTTTTGACGTGAAATTGTAAACATGTGGACATGGATTTTGAAAATTCTAGAGAGAATTTTAAAAGCTTCAAGAGAATTTCAACACTTTTGAGAGGGATTTGAAAAGTTTCAATGGGAATGGGAAGAATTGGGACAAAAATTGGAAAATTTTGAAGGGACTTTGAAAAAATTTCAGCTGGAATTTTAGCAATTTTTTTACATGAAATTGTAAACATGTGGCCATGGATTTTGAAAATTCTAGAGAGAATTTTAAAAGCTTCAAGAGAATTTCAACAATTTTGAGAGGGATTTGAAAAGTTTCAATGGGAATGGGAACAATAGGGACAAAAATTGGAAAATTTTTAAGGGACTTTGAAAAAATTTCAACTGGAATTTTAGCAATTTTTTGACGTGAAATTGTAAACATGTGGACATGGATTTTGAAAATTCTAGAGAGAATTTTAAAAGCTTCAACAGAATTTCAACAATTTTGAGAGGGATTTGAAAAGTTTCAATGGGAATGGGAAGAATTGGGACAAAAATTGGAAAATTTTTAAGGGACTTTGAAAAAATTTCAACTGGAATTTTAGCCATTTTTTGACGTGAAATTGTAAACATGTGGCCATGGATTTTGAAAATTCTAGAGAGAATTTTAAAAGCTTCAACAGAATTTCAACAATTTTGAGAGGGATTTGAAAAGTTTCAATGGGAATGGGAAGAATAGGGACAAAAATTGGAAAATTTTTAAGGGACTTTGAAAAAATTTCAACTGGAATTTTAGCCATTTTTTGACGTGAAATTGTAAACATGTGGACATGGATTTTGAAAATTCTAGAGAGAATTTTAAACGCTTCAACAGAATTTCAACAATTTTGAGAGGGATTTGAAAAGTTTCAATGGGAATGGGAAGAATAGGGACAAAAATTGGAAAATTTTTAAGGGACTTTGAAAAAATTTCAACTGGAATTTTAGCCATTTTTTGACGTGAAATTGTAAACATGTGGACATGGATTTTGAAAATTCTAGAGAGAATTTTAAAAGCTTCAACAGAATTTCAACACTTTTGAGAGGGATTTGAAAAGTTTCAATGGGAATGGGAAGAATTGGGACAAAAATTGGAAAATTTTTAAGGGACTTTGAAAAAATTTCAACTGGAATTTTAGCCATTTTTTGACGTGAAATTGTAAACATGTGGCCATGGATTTTGAAAATTCTAGAGAGAATTTTAAAAGCTTCAACAGAATTTCAACAATTTTGAGAGGGATTTGAAAAGTTTCAATGGGAATGGGAAGAATTGGGACAAAAATTGGAAAATTTTTAAGGGACTTTGAAAAAATTTCAACTGGAATTTTAGCAATTTTTTATGTGAAATTGTAAACATGTGGACATGGATTTTGAAAATTCTAGAGAGAATTTTAAAAGCTTCAACAGAATTTCAACAATTTTGAGAGGGATTTGAAAAGTTTCAATGGGAATGGGAAGAATTGGGACAAAAATTGGAAAATTTTTAAGGGACTTTGAAAAAATTTCAACTGGAATTTTAGCCATTTTTTGACGTGAAATTGTAAACATGTGGACATGGATTTTGAAAATTCTGGAGAGAATTTTAAAAGCTTCAAGAGAATTTCAACACTTTTGAGAGGGATTTGAAAAGTTTCAATGGGAATGGGAAGAATTGGGACAAAAATTGGAAAATTTTTAAGGGACTTTGAAAAAATTTCAACTGGAATTTTAGCAATTTTTTTACATGAAATTGTAAACATGTGGCCATGGATTTTGAAAATTCTAGAGAGAATTTTAAAAGCTTCAAGAGAATTTCAACAATTTTGAGAGGGATTTGAAAAGTTTCAATGGGAATGGGAAGAATTGGGACAAAAATTGGAAAATTTTTAAGGGACTTTGAAAAAATTTCAACTGGAATTTTAGCAATTTTTTATGTGAAATTGTAAACATGTGGACATGGATTTTGAAAATTCTAGAGAGAATTTTAAAAGCTTTAACAGAATTTCAACAATTTTGAGAGGGATTTGAAAAGTTTCAATGGGAATGGGAAGAATTGGGACAAAAATTGGAAAATTTTTAAGGGACTTTGAAAAAATTTCAACTGGAATTTTAGCCATTTTTTGACGTGAAATTGTAAACATGTGGCCATGGATTTTGAAAATTCTAGAGAGAATTTTAAAAGCTTCAACAGAATTTCAACAATTTTGAGAGGGATTTGAAAAGTTTCAATGGGAATGGGAAGAATTGGGACAAAAATTGGAAAATTTTTAAGGGACTTTGAAAAAATTTCAACTGGAATTTTAGCCATTTTTTTACGTGAAATTGTAAACATGTGGCCATGGATTTTGAAAATTCTAGAGAGAATTTTAAAAGCTTCAACAGAATTTCAACAATTTTGAGAGGGATTTGAAAAGTTTCAATGGGAATGGGAAGAATTGGGACAAAAATTGGAAAATTTTTAAGGGACTTTGAAAAAATTTCAACTGGAATTTTAGCCATTTTTTGACATGAAATTGTAAACATGTGGACATGGATTTTGAAAATTCTAGAGAGAATTTTAAAAGCTTCAACAGAATTTCAACAATTTTGAGAGGGATTTGAAAAGTTTCAATGGGAATGGGAAGAATTGGGACAAAAATTGGAAAATTTTTAAGGGACTTTGAAAAAATTTCAACTGGAATTTTAGCAATTTTTTGACGTGAAATTGTAAACATGTGGCCATGGATTTTGAAAATTCTAGAGAGAATTTTAAAAGCTTCAACAGAATTTCAACAATTTTGAGAGGGATTTGAAAAGTTTCAATGGGAATGGGAAGAATAGGGACAAAAATTGGAAAAATTTTAAGGGACTTTGAAAAAATTTCAACTGGAATTTTAGCCATTTTTTGACGTGAAATTGTAAACATGTGGACATGGATTTTGAAAATTCTAGAGAGAATTTTAAAAGCTTCAACAGAATTTCTACAATTTTGAGAGGGATTTGAAAAGTTTCAATGGGAATGGGAAGAATTGGGACAAAAATTGGAAAATTTTTAAGGGACTTTGAAAAAATTTCAACTGGAATTTTAGCCATTTTTTGACGTGAAATTGTAAACATGTGGCCATGGATTTTGAAAATTCTAGAGAGAATTTTAAAAGCTTCAACAGAATTTCAACAATTTTGAGAGGGATTTGAAAAGTTTCAATGGGAATGGGAAGAATTGGGACAAAAATTGGAAAATTTTTAAGGGACTTGGAAAAAATTTCAACTGGAATTTTAGCCATTTTTTGACGTGAAATTGTAAACATGTGGCCATGGATTTTGAAAATTCTAGAGAGAATTTTAAAAGCTTCAACAGAATTTCAACAATTTTGAGAGGGATTTGAAAAGTTTCAATGGGAATGGGAAGAATTGGGACAAAAATTGGAAAATTTTTAAGGGACTTTGAAAAAATTTCAACTGGAATTTTAGCCATTTTTTGACGTGAAATTGTAAACATGTGGACATGGATTTTGAAAATTCTAGAGAGAATTTTAAAAGCTTCAACAGAATTTCAACAATTTTGAGAGGGATTTGAAAAGTTTCAATGGGAATGGGAAGAATTGGGACAAAAATTGGAAAATTTTTAAGGGACTTTGAAAAAATTTCAACTGGAATTTTAGCCATTTTTTGACGTGAAATTGTAAACATGTGGACATGGATTTTGAAAATTCTAGAGAGAATTTTAAAAGCTTCAACAGAATTTCTACAATTTTGAGAGGGATTTGAAAAGTTTCAATGGGAATGGGAAGAATTGGGACAAAAATTGGAAAATTTTTAAGGGACTTTGAAAAAATTTCAACTGGAATTTTAGCCATATTTTGACGTGAAATTGTAAACATGTGGCCATGGATTTTGAAAATTCTAGAGAGAATTTTAAAAGCTTCAACAGAATTTCAACAATTTTGAGAGGGATTTGAAAAGTTTCAATGGGAATGGGAAGAATTGGGACAAAAATTGGAAAATTTTTAAGGGACTTTGAAAAAATTTCAGCTGGAATTTTAGCAATTTTTTTACATGAAATTGTAAACATGTGGCCATGGATTTTGAAAATTCTAGAGAGAATTTTAAAAGCTTCAAGAGAATTTCAACAATTTTGAGAGGGATTTGAAAAGTTTCAATGGGAATGGGAACAATAGGGACAAAAATTGGAAAATTTTTAAGGGACTTTGAAAAAATTTCAACTGGAATTTTAGCAATTTTTTGACGTGAAATTGTAAACATGTGGACATGGATTTTGAAAATTCTAGAGAGAATTTTAAAAGCTTCAACAGAATTTCAACAATTTTGAGAGGGATTTGAAAAGTTTCAATGGGAATGGGAAGAATTGGGACAAAAATTGGAAAATTTTTAAGGGACTTTGAAAAAATTTCAACTGGAATTTTAGCCATTTTTTTACGTGAAATTGTAAACATGTGGCCATGGATTTTGAAAATTCTAGAGAGAATTTTAAAAGCTTCAACAGAATTTCAACAATTTTGAGAGGGATTTGAAAAGTTTCAATGGGAATGGGAAGAATAGGGACAAAAATTGGAAAATTTTTAAGGGACTTTGAAAAAATTTCAACTGGAATTTTAGCCATTTTTTGACGTGAAATTGTAAACATGTGGACATGGATTTTGAAAATTCTAGAGAGAATTTTAAAAGCTTCAACAGAATTTCAACAATTTTGAGAGGGATTTGAAAAGTTTCAATGGGAATGGGAAGAATAGGGACAAAAATTGGAAAATTTTTAAGGGACTTTGAAAAAATTTCAACTGGAATTTTAGCCATTTTTTGACATGAAATTGTAAACATGTGGACATGGATTTTGAAAATTCTAGAGAGAATTTTAAAAGCTTCAACAGAATTTCAACACTTTTGAGAGGGATTTGAAAAGTTTCAATGGGAATGGGAAGAATTGGGACAAAAATTGGAAAATTTTTAAGGGACTTTGAAAAAATTTCAACTGGAATTTTAGCCATTTTTTGACGTGAAATTGTAAACATGTGGCCATGGATTTTGAAAATTCTAGAGAGAATTTTAAAAGCTTCAACAGAATTTCAACAATTTTGAGAGGGATTTGAAAAGTTTCAATGGGAATGGGAAGAATTGGGACAAAAATTGGAAAATTTTTAAGGGACTTTGAAAAAATTTCAACTGGAATTTTAGCAATTTTTTATGTGAAATTGTAAACATGTGGACATGGATTTTGAAAATTCTAGAGAGAATTTTAAAAGCTTCAACAGAATTTCAACAATTTTGAGAGGGATTTGAAAAGTTTCAATGGGAATGGGAAGAATTGGGACAAAAATTGGAAAATTTTTAAGGGACTTTGAAAAAATTTCAACTGGAATTTTAGCCATTTTTTGACGTGAAATTGTAAACATGTGGACATGGATTTTGAAAATTCTGGAGAGAATTTTAAAAGCTTCAAGAGAATTTCAACACTTTTGAGAGGGATTTGAAAAGTTTCAATGGGAATGGGAAGAATTGGGACAAAAATTGGAAAATTTTTAAGGGACTTTGAAAAAATTTCAACTGGAATTTTAGCAATTTTTTTACATGAAATTGTAAACATGTGGCCATGGATTTTGAAAATTCTAGAGAGAATTTTAAAAGCTTCAAGAGAATTTCAACAATTTTGAGAGGGATTTGAAAAGTTTCAATGGGAATGGGAAGAATTGGGACAAAAATTGGAAAATTTTTAAGGGACTTTGAAAAAATTTCAACTGGAATTTTAGCCATTTTTTTACGTGAAATTGTAAACATGTGGACATGGATTTTGAAAATTCTAGAGAGAATTTTAAAAGCTTTAACAGAATTTCAACAATTTTGAGAGGGATTTGAAAAGTTTCAATGGGAATGGGAAGAATTGGGACAAAAATTGGAAAATTTTTAAGGGACTTTGAAAAAATTTCAACTGGAATTTTAGCCATTTTTTGACGTGAAATTGTAAACATGTGGCCATGGATTTTGAAAATTCTAGAGAGAATTTTAAAAGCTTCAACAGAATTTCAACAATTTTGAGAGGGATTTGAAAAGTTTCAATGGGAATGGGAAGAATTGGGACAAAAATTGGAAAATTTTTAAGGGACTTTGAAAAAATTTCAACTGGAATTTTAGCCATTTTTTTACGTGAAATTGTAAACATGTGGCCATGGATTTTGAAAATTCTAGAGAGAATTTTAAAAGCTTCAACAGAATTTCAACAATTTTGAGAGGGATTTGAAAAGTTTCAATGGGAATGGGAAGAATTGGGACAAAAATTGGAAAATTTTTAAGGGACTTTGAAAAAATTTCAACTGGAATTTTAGCCATTTTTTGACATGAAATTGTAAACATGTGGACATGGATTTTGAAAATTCTAGAGAGAATTTTAAAAGCTTCAACAGAATTTCAACAATTTTGAGAGGGATTTGAAAAGTTTCAATGGGAATGGGAAGAATTGGGACAAAAATTGGAAAATTTTTAAGGGACTTTGAAAAAATTTCAATTGGAATTTTAGCAATTTTTTGACGTGAAATTGTAAACATGTGGCCATGGATTTTGAAAATTCTAGAGAGAATTTTAAAAGCTTCAACAGAATTTCAACAATTTTGAGAGGGATTTGAAAAGTTTCAATGGGAATGGGAAGAATAATTAGGACAAAAATTGGAAAATTTTGAAGGGACTTTGAAAAAATTTCAACTGGAATTTTAGCCATTTTTTTACGTGAAATTGTAAACATGTGGGCATGGATTTTGAAAATTCTAGAGAGAATTTTAAAAGCTTCAACAGAATTTCAACAATTTTGAGAGGGATTTGAAAAGTTTCAATGGGAATGGGAAGAATTGGGACAAAAAATGGAAAATTTTTAAGGGACTTTGAAAAAATTTCAACTGGAATTTTAGCAATTTTTTGACGTGAAATTGTAAACATGTGGACATGGATTTTGAAAATTCTAGAGAGAATTTTAAAAGCTTCAAGAGAATTTCAACAATTTTGAGAGGGATTTGAAAAGTTTCAATGGGAATGGGAAGAATTGGGACAAAAATTGGAAATTTTTAAGGGACTTTGAAAAAATTTCAACTGGAATTTTAGCCATTTTTTGACGTGAAATTGTAAACATGTGGCCATGGATTTTGAAAATTCTAGAGAGAATTTTAAAAGCTTCAACAGAATTTCAACAATTTTGAGAGGGATTTGAAAAGTTTCAATGGGAATGGGAAGAATTGGGACAAAAATTGGAAAATTTTTCAGGGACTTTGAAAAAATTTCAACTGGAATTTTAGCCATTTCTTGACGTGAAATTGTAAACATGTGGACATGGATTTTGAAAATTCTAGAGAGAATTTTAAAAGCTTTAACAGAATTTCTACAATTTTGAGAGAGAGTTGAAAAGTTTCAATGGGAATGGGAAGAATTGGGACAAAAATTGGAAAATTTTTAAGGGACTTTTAAAAAATTTCAACTGGAATTTTAGCCATTTTTTGATGTGAAATTGTAAACATGTGGACATGGATTTTGAAAATTCTAGAGATAATTTTAAATGCTTCAACAGAATTTCAACAATTTTGAGAGGGATTTGAAAAGTTTCAATGGGAATGGGAAGAATTGGGACAAAAATTGGAAAATTTTTAAGGGACTTTGAAAAAATTTCAACTGGAATTTTAGCAATTTTTTTTACGTGAAATTATAAACATGTGGACATGGATTTTGAAAATTCTAGAGAGAATTTTAAAAGCTTCAACAGAATTTCAACAGTTTTGAGAGGGATTTGAAAAGTTTCAATGGGAATGGGAAGAATTGGGACAAAAATTGGAAAATTTTTAAGGGACTTTGAAAAAATTTCAACTGGAATTTTAGCAATTATTTGACGTGAAATTGTAAACATGTGGACATGGATTTTGAAAATTCTAGAGAGAATTTTAAAAGCTTCAACAGAATTTCAACAATTTTGAGAGGGATTTGAAAAGTTTCAATGGGAATGGGAAGAATTGGGACAAAAAATGGAAAATTTTTAAGGGACTTTGAAAAAATTTCATCTGGAATTTTAGCCATTTTTTGACGTGAAATTGTAAACATGTGGACATGGATTTTGAAAATCTAGAGATAATTTTAAAAGCTTCAACAGAATTTCAACAATTTTGAGAGGGATTTGAAAAGTTTCAATGGGAATGGGAAGAATTGGGACAAAAATTGTATAATTTTTCAGGGACTTTGAAAAAATTTCAACTGGAATTTTAGCAATTTTTTGACGTGAAATTGTAAACATGTGGACATGGATTTTGAAAATTCTAGAGAGAATTTTAAAAGCTTCAACAGAATTTCAACAATTTTGAGAGGGATTTGAAAAGTTTCAATGGGAATGGGAAGAATTGGGACAAAAATGGGAAAATTTTTAAGGGACTTTGAAAAAATTTCAACTGGAATTTTAGCCATTTTTTGACGTGAAATTGTAAACATGTGGACATGGATTTTGAAAATTCTAGAGAGAATTTTAAAAGCTTCAACAGAATTTCAACAATTTTGAGAGGGATTTGAAAAGTTTCAATGGGAATGGGAAGAATTGGGACAAAAATTGGAACATTTTTAAGGGACTTTGAAAAAATTTCAACTGGAATTTTAGCAATTTTTTTACGTGAAATTGTAAACATGTGGACATGGATTTTTAAATTCTAGAGAGAATTTTAAAAGCTTCAAGAGAATTTCAACAATTTTGAGAGGGATTTGAAAAGTTTCCATGGGAATGGGAAGAGTTGGGACAAAATTGGAAAATTTTGAAGGGACTTTGAAAAAATTTCAACTGGAATTTTAGCATTTTTTTTACGTTAAATTGTAAACATGTCGACATGGATTTTGAAAATTCTAGAGAGAATTTTAAAAGCTTCAACAGAATTTCAACAATTTTGAGAGGGATTTGAAAAGTTTCAATGGGAATGGGAAGAATTGGGACAAAATTGGAACATTTTTAAGGGACTTTGAAAAAATTTCAACTGGAATTTTAGCAATTTTTTGACGTGAAATTGTAAACATGTGGACATGGATTTTTAAAATTCTAGAGAGAATTTTAAAAGCTTCAAAAGAATTTCAACAATTTTGAGAGGGATTTCAAAAGTTTCAATGGGAATGGGAAGAATTGGGACAAAAATTGGAAAATTTTTCAGGGACTTTGAAAAAATTTCAACTGGAATTTTAGCAATTTTTTTACGTGAAATTGTAAACATGTGGACATGGATTTTGAAAATTCTAGAGAGAATTTTAAAAGTTTCAACAGAATTTCAACAATTTTGAGAGGGATTTGAAAAGTTTCAATGGGAATGGAAGAATTGGGACAAAAATTGGAAAATTTTTAAGGGACTTTGAAAAAATTTCAACTGGAATTTTAGCCATTTCTTGACGTGAAATTGTAAACATGTGGACATGGATTTTGAAAATTCTAGAGAGAATTTTAAAAGCTTTAACAGAATTTCTAGAATTTTGAGAGAGAGTTGAAAAGTTTCAATGGGAATGGGAAGAATTGGGACAAAAATTGGAAAATTTTTAAGGGACTTTGAAAAAATTTTAAATGGAATTTTAGCAATTTTTTGACGTGAAATTGTAAACATTTTGAAGTGGATTTTGAAAATTCTAGAGAGAATTTTAAAAGCTTTAACAGAATTTCTACAATTTTGAGAGGGATTTGAAAAGTTTCAATGGGAATGGGAAGAATTAGGACAAAAATTGGAAAATTTTGAAGGGACTTTGAAAAAATTTCAACTGGAATTTTAGCCATTTTTTTACGTGAAATTGTAAACATGTGGGCATGGATTTTGAAAATTCTAGAGAGAATTTTAAAAGCTTCAACAGAATTTCAACAATTTTGAGAGGGATTTGAAAAGTTTCAATGGGAATGGGAAGAATTGGGACAAAAATTGGAAAATTTTTAAGGGACTTTGAAAAAATTTCAACTGGAATTTTAGCAATTTTTTGACGTGAAATTGTAAACATGTGGACATGGATTTTGAAAATTCTAGAGAGAATTTTAAAAGCTTCAAGAGAATTTCAACAATTTTGAGAGGGATTTGAAAAGTTTCAATGGGAATGGGAAGAATTGGGACAAAAATTGGAAAATTTTTAAGGGACTTTGAAAAAATTTCAACTGGAATTTTAGCCATTTTTTGACGTGAAATTGTAAACATGTGGCCATGGATTTTGAAAATTCTAGAGAGAATTTTAAAAGCTTCAACAGAATTTCAACAATTTTGAGAGGGATTTGAAAAGTTTCAATGGGAATGGGAAGAATTGGGACAAAAATTGCAAAATTTTTAAGGGACTTTGAAAAAATTTCAACTGGAATTTTAGCCATTTTTTGACGTGAAATTGTAAACATGTGGACATGGATTTTGAAAATTCTAGAGAGAATTTTAAAAGCTTTAACAGAATTTTAACAATTTTGAGAGGGATTTGAAAAGTTTCAATGGGAATGGGAAGAATTGGGACAAAAATTGGAAAATTTTTAAGGGACTTTGAAAAATTTCAACTGGAATTTTAGCCATTTTTTGACGTGAAATTGTAAACATGTGGCCATGGATTTGAAAATTCTAGAGAGAATTTTAAAAGCTTCAAGAGAATTTCAACAATTTTGAGAGGGATTTGAAAAGTTTCAATGGGAATGGGAAGAATTGGGACAAAAATTGGAAAATTTTTCAGGGACTTTGAAAAAATTTCAACTGGAATTTTAGCCATTTTTTTATGTGATATTGTAAACATGTGGACATGGATTTTGAAAATTCTAGAGAGAATTTTAAAAGCTTCAACAGAATTTCAACAATTTTGAGAGGGATTTGAAAAGTTTCAATGGGAATGGGAAGAATTGGGACAAAAATTGGAAAATTTTGAAGGGACTTTGAAAAAATTTCAACTGTAATTTCAGCAATTTTTTAATGTGAAATTGTAAACATGTGGCCATGGATTTTGAAAATTCTAGAGAGAATTTAAAAGCTTCAACAGAATTTCAACAATTTTGAGAGGGATTTGAAAAGTTTCCATGGGAATGGGAAGAGTTGGGACAAAAATTGGAAAATTTTTAAGGGACTTTGAAAAAATTTCAACTGGAATTTTAGCCATTTTTTGACGTGAAATTGTAAACATGTGGACATGGATTTTGAAAATTCTAGAGAGAATTTTAAAAGCTTCAACAGAATTTCAACAATTTTGAGAGGGATTTGAAAAGTTTCAATGGGAATGGGAAGAATTGGGACAAAAATTGGAAAATTTTGAAGGGACTTTGAAAAAATTTCAACTGGAATTTTAGCCATTTTTTGACGTGAAATTGTAAACATGTGGACATGGATTTTGACAATTCTAGAGAGAATTTTAAAAGCTTCAAGAGAATTTCAACAATTTTGAGAGGGATTTGAAAAGTTTCAATGGGAATGGGAAGAATTGGGACAAAAATTGGAACATTTTTAAGGGACTTTGAAAAAATTTCAACTGGAATTTTAGCAATTTTTTGACGTGAAATTGTAAACATGTGGCCATGGATTTTGAAAATTCTAGAGAGAATTTTAAAAGCTTCAAGAGAATTTCAACAATTTTGAGAGGGATTTGAAATGTTTCAATGGGAATGGGAAGAATTGGGAAAAAAATTGGAAAATTTTTAAGGGACTTTGAAAAAATTTCAACTGGAATTTTAGCCATTTTTTTTACGTTAAATTGTAAACATGTGGACATGGATTTTGAAAATTCTAGAGAGAATTTTAAAAGCTTCAACAGAATTTCAACAATTTTGAGAGGGATTTGAAAAGTTTCAATGGGAATGGGAAGAATTGGGACAAAAATTGGAACATTTTTAAGGGACTTTGAAAAAATTTCAACTGGAATTTTAGCAATTTTTTTACGTGAAATTGTAAACATGTGGACATGGATTTTTAAAATTCTAGAGAGAATTTTAAAAGCTTCAACAGAATTTCAACAATTTTGAGAGGGATTTGAAAAGTTTCAATGGGAATGGGAAGAATTGGGACAAAAATTGGAAAATTTTTAAGGGACTTTGAAAAAATTTCAACTGGAATTTTAGCCATTTTTTTTACGTGAAATTGTAAACATGTGGACATGGATTTTGAAAATTCTAGAGAGAATTTTAAAAGCTTCAAGAGAATTTCAACAATTTTGAGAGGGATTTGAAAAGTTTCAATGGGAATGGGAAGAATTGGGACAAAAATTGCAAAATTTTGAAGGGACTTTGAAAAAATTTCAACTGGAATTTTAGCCATTTCTTGACGTGAAATTGTAAACATGTGGACATGGATTTTGAAAATTCTAGAGAGAATTTTAAAAGCTTTAACAGAATTTCTACAATTTTGAGAGGGATTTGAAAAGTTTCCATGGGAATGGGAAGAATTGGGACAAAAATTGGAAAATTTTTAAGGGACTTTGAAAAAATTTCAACTGGAATTTTAGCCATTTTTTGATGTGAAATTGTAAACATGTGGACATGGATTTTGAAAATTCTAGAGATAATTTTAAAAGCTTCAACAGAATTTCAACAATTTTGAGAGGGATTTGAAAAGTTTCAATGGGAATGGGAAGAATTGGGACAAAAATTGGAAAATTTTTAAGGGACTTTGAAAAAATTTCAACTGGAATTTTAGCCATTTTTTGATGTGAAATTGTAAACATGTGGACATGGATTTTGAAAATTCTAGAGAGAATTTTAAAAGCTTCAACAGAATTTCAACAGTTTTGAGAGGGATTTGAAAAGTTTCAATGGGAATGGGAAGAATTGGGACAAAAATTGGAAAATTTTTAAGGGACTTTGAAAAAATTTCAACTGGAATTTTAGCAATTTTTTGACGTGAAATTGTAAACATGTGGACATGGATTTTGAAAATTCTAGAGAGAATTTTAAAAGCTTCAACAGTATTTCAACAATTTTGAGAGGGATTTGAAAAGTTTCAATGGGAATGGGAAGAATTGGGACAAAAAATGGAAAATTTTTAAGGGACTTTGAAAAAATTTCATCTGGAATTTTAGCCATTTTTTGACGTGAAATTGTAAACATGTGGACATGGATTTTGAAAATTCTAGAGATAATTTTAAAAGCTTCAACAGAATTTCAACAATTTTGAGAGGGATTTGAAACGTTTCAATGGGAATGGGAAGAATTGGGACAAAAATTGTATAATTTTTCAGGGACTTTGAAAAAATTTCAACTGGAATTTTAGCATTTTTTTTACGTTAAATTGTAAACATGTGGACATGGATTTTGAAAATTCTAGAGAGAATTTTAAAAGCTTCAACAGAATTTCAACAATTTTGAGAGGGATTTGAAAAGTTTCAATGGGAATGGGAAGAATTGGGACAAAAATTGGAACATTTTTAAGGGACTTTGAAAAAATTTCAACTGGAATTTTAGCAATTTTTTGACGTGAAATTGTAAACATGTGGACATGGATTTTTAAAATTCTAGAGAGAATTTTAAAAGCTTCAACAGAATTTCAACAATTTTGAGAGGGATTTGAAAAGTTTCAATGGGAATGGGAAGAATTGGGACAAAAATTGGAAAATTTTTAAGGGACTTTGAAAAAATTTCAACTGGAATTTTAGCAATTTTTTGACGTGAAATTGTAAACATGTGGACATGGATTTTGAAAATTCTAGAGAGAATTTTAAAAGTTTCAACAGAATTTCAACAATTTTGAGAGGGATTTGAAAAGTTTCAATGGGAATGGGAAGAATTGGGACAAAAATTGGAAAATTTTTAAGGGACTTTGAAAAAATTTCAACTGGAATTTTAGCCATTTCTTGACGTGAAATTGTAAACATGTGGACATGGATTTTGAAAATTCTAGAGAGAATTTTAAAAGCTTTAACAGAATTTCTAGAATTTTGAGAGAGAATTGAAAAGTTTCAATGGGAATGGGAAGAATTGGGACAAAAATTGGAAAATTTTTAAGGGACTTTGAAAAAATTTTAAATGGAATTTTTGCAATTTTTTGACGTGAAATTGTAAACATTTTGAAGTGGATTTTGAAAATTCTAGAGAGAATTTTAAAAGCTTTAACAGAATTTCTACAATTTTGAGAGGGATTTGAAAAGTTTCAATGGGAATGGGAAGAATTAGGACAAAAATTGGAAAATTTTGAAGGGACTTTGAAAAAATTTCAACTGGAATTTTAGCCATTTTTTTACGTGAAATTGTAAACATGTGGGCATGGATTTTGAAAATTCTAGAGAGAATTTTAAAAGCTTCAACAGAATTTCAACAATTTTGAGAGGGATTTGAAAAGTTTCAATGGGAATGGGAAGAATTGGGACAAAAAATGGAAAATTTTTAAGGGACTTTGAAAAAATTTCAACTGGAATTTTAGCCATTTTTTGACGTGAAATTGTAAACATGTGGACATGGATTTTGAAAATTCTAGAGAGAATTTTAAAAGCTTCAAGAGAATTTCAACAATTTTGAGAGGGATTTGAAAAGTTTCAATGGGAATGGGAAGAATTGGGACAAAAATTGGAAAATTTTTAAGGGACTTTGAAAAAATTTCAACTGGAATTTTAGCCATTTTTTGACGTGAAATTGTAAACATGTGGCCATGGATTTTGAAAATTCTAGAGAGAATTTTAAAAGCTTCAACAGAATTTCAACAATTTTGAGAGGGATTTGAAAAGTTTCAATGGGAATGGGAAGAATTGGGACAAAAATGGGAAAATTTTTAAGGGACTTTGAAAAAATTTCAACTGGAATTTTAGCCATTTTTTGACGTGAAATTGTAAACATGTGGACATGGATTTTGAAAATTCTAGAGAGAATTTTAAAAGTTTCAACAGAATTTCAACAATTTTGAGAGGGATTTGAAAAGTTTCAATGGGAATGGGAAGAATTGGGACAAAAATTGGAAAATTTTTAAGGGACTTTGAAAAAATTTTAAATGGAATTTTAGCAATTTTTTGACGTGAAATTGTAAACATTTTGAAGTGGATTTTGAAAATTCTAGAGAGAATTTTAAAAGCTTTAACAGAATTTCTACAATTTTGAGAGGGATTTGAAAAGTTTCAATGGGAATGGGAAGAATTGGGACAAAAATTGGAACATTTTTAAGGGACTTTGAAAAAATTTCAACTGGAATTTTAGCAATTTTTTTACGTGAAATTGTAAACATGTCGACATGGATTTTGAAAATTCTAGAGAGAATTTTAAAAGCTTCAACAGAATTTCAACAATTTTGAGAGGGATTTGAAAAGTTTCAATGGGAATGGGAAGAATTGGGACAAAAATTGGAAAATTTTTAAGGGACTTTGAAAAATTTCAACTGGAATTTTAGCCATTTTTTGATGTGAAATTGTAAACATGTGGACATGGATTTTGAAAATTCTAGAGAGAATTTTAAAAGCTTCAACAGAATTTCAACAATTTTGAGAGGGATTTGAAAAGTTTCAATGGGAATGGGAAGAATTGGGACAAAAAATGGAAAATTTTGAAGGGACTTTGAAAAAATTTCAACTGGAATTTTAGCCATTTTTTGACGTGAAATTGTAAACATGTGGACATGGATTTTGAAAATTCTAGAGAGAATTTTAAAAGCTTCAACAGAATTTCAACAATTTTGAGAGGGATTTGAAAAGTTTCAATGGGAATGGGAAGAATTGGGACAAAAAATGGAAAATTTTTAAGGGACTTTGAAAAAATTTCAACTGGAATTTTAGCCATTTTTTGACGTGAAATTGTAAACATGTGGACATGGATTTTGAAAATTCTAGAGAGAATTTTAAAAGCTTCAACAGAATTTCAACAATTTTGAGAGGGATTTCAAAAGTTTCAATGGGAATGGGAAGAATTGGGACAAAAATTGGAAAATTTTTCAGGGACTTTGAAAAAATTTCAACTGGAATTTTAGCATTTTTTGACGTGAAATTGTAAACATGTGGCCATGGATTTTGAAAATTCTAGAGAGAATTTTAAAAGCTTCAACAGAATTTCAACAATTTTGAGAGGGATTTGAAAAGTTTCAATGGGAATGGGAAGAATTGGGACAAAAATTGGAAAATTTTTAAGGGACTTTGAAAAAATTTCAACTGGAATTTTAGCATTTTTTTGACGTGAAATTGTAAACATGTGGACATGGATTTTGAAAATTCTAGAGAGAATTTTAAAAGTTTTAACAGAATTTCTACAATTTTGAGAGGGATTTGAAAAGTTTCAATGGGAATGGGAAGAATTGGGACAAAAATTGGAAAATTTTTAAGGGACTTTGAAAAATTTCAACTGGAATTTTAGCCATTTCTTGACGTGAAATTGTAAACATGTGGACATGGATTTTGAAAATTCTAGAGAGAATTTTAAAAGCTTTAACAGAATTTCTACAATTTTGAGAGAGAGTTGAAAAGTTTCAATGGGAATGGGAAGAATTGGGACAAAAATTGGAAAATTTTTAAGGGACTTTGAAAAAATTTTAAATGGAATTTTAGCAATTTTTTGACGTGAAATTGTAAACATTTTGAAGTGGATTTTGAAAATTCTAGAGAGAATTTTAAAAGCTTTAACAGAATTTCTACAATTTTGAGAGGGATTTGAAAAGTTTCAATGGGAATGGGAAGAATTGGGACAAAAATTGGAAAATTTTGAAGGGACTTTGAAAAAATTTCAACTGGAATTTTAGCCATTTTTTTACGTGAAATTGTAAACATGTGGACATGGATTTTGAAAATTCTAGAGAGAATTTTAAAAGCTTCAACAGAATTTCAACAATTTTGAGAGGGATTTGAAAAGTTTCAATGGGAATGGGAAGAATTGGGACAAAAAATGGAAAATTTTTAAGGGACTTTGAAAAAATTTCAACTGGAATTTTAGCAATTTTTTGACGTGAAATTGTAAACATGTGGACATGGATTTTGAAAATTCTAGAGAGAATTTTAAAAGCTTCAAGAGAATTTCAACAATTTTGAGAGGGATTTGAAAAGTTTCAATGGGAATGGGAAGAATTGGGACAAAAATTGGAACATTTTTAAGGGACTTTGAAAAAATCTCAACTGGAATTTTAGCCATTTTTTGACGTGAAATTGTAAACATGTGGACATGGATTTTGAAAATTCTAGAGAGAATTTTAAAAGCTTCAACAGAATTTCAACAATTTTGAGAGGGATTTGAAAAGTTTCAATGGGAATGGGAAGAATTGGGACAAAAATTGGAACATTTTTAAGGGACTTTGAAAAAATTTCAACTGGAATTTTAGCAATTTTTTGATGTGAAATTGTAAACATGTCGACATGGATTTTGAAAATTCTAGAGAGAATTTTAAAAGCTTCAACAGAATTTCAACAATTTTGAGAGGGATTTGAAAAGTTTCAATGGGAATGGGAAGAATTGGGACAAAAATTGGAAAATTTTTAAGGGACTTTGAAAAAATTTCAACCTGAATTTTAGCCATTTTTTGACGTGAAATTGTAAACATGTGGACATGGATTTTGAAAATTCTAGAGAGAATTTTAAAAGCTTCAACAGAATTTCAACAATTTTGAGAGGGATTTGAAAAGTTTCAATGGGAATGGGAAGAATTGGGACAAAAATTGGAAAATTTTGAAGGGACTTTGAAAAAATTTCAACTGGAATTTTAGCAATTTTTTGACGTGAAATTGTAAACATTTTGAAGTGGATTTTGAAAATTCTAGAGAGAATTTTAAAAGCTTTAACAGAATTTCTACAATTTTGAGAGGGATTTGAAAAGTTTCAATGGGAATGGGAAGAATTGGGACAAAAATTGGAACATTTTTAAGGGACTTTGAAAAAATTTCAACTGGAATTTTAGCAATTTTTTGACGTGAAATTGTAAACATGTCGACGTGGATTTTGAAAATTCTAGAGAGAATTTTAAAAGCTTCAAAAGAATTTCAACAATTTAGAGAGGGATTTGAAAAGTTTCAATGGGAATGGGAAGAATTGGGACAAAAATTGGAAAATTTTTAAGGGACTTTGAAAAAATTTCAACTGGAATTTTAGCCATTTTTTGACGTGAAATTGTAAACATGTGGACATGGATTTTGAAAATTCTAGAGAGAATTTTAAAAGCTTCAACAGAATTTCAACAATTTTGAGAGGGATTTGAAAAGTTTCAATGGGAATGGGAAGAATTGGGAAAAAAATTGGAAAATTTTGAAGGGACTTTGAAAAAATTTCAACTGGAATTTTAGCCATTTTTTGACGTGAAATTGTAAACATGTGGACATGGATTTTGAAAATTCTAGAGAGAATTTTAAAAGCTTCAACAGAATTTCAACAATTTTGAGAGGGATTTGAAAAGTTTCAATGGGAATGGGAAGAATTGGGACAAAAATTGGAAAATTTTGAAGGGACTTTGAAAAAATTTCAACTGGAATTTTAGCCATTTTTTGACGTGAAATTGTAAACATGTGGACATGGATTTTGAAAATTCTAGAGAGAATTTTAAAAGCTTCAACAGAATTTCAACAATTTTGAGAGGGATTTGAAAAGTTTCAATGGGAATGGGAAGAATTGGGACAAAAATTGGAAAATTTTTAAGGGACTTTGAAAAAATTTCAACTGGAATTTTAGCATTTTTTTACATGAAATTGTAAACATGTGGACATGGATTTTGAAAATTCTAGAGAGAATTTTAAAAGCTTCAACAGAATTTCAACAATTTTGAGAGGGATTTGAAAAGTTTCAATGGGAATGGGAAGAATTGGGAAAAAAATTGGAAAATTTTGAAGGGACTTTGAAAAAATTTCAACTGGAATTTTAGCCATTTTTTGACGTGAAATTGTAAACATGTGGACATGGATTTTGAAAATTCTAGAGAGAATTTTAAAAGCTTCAAGAGAATTTCTACAATTTGGAGAGGGATTTGAAAAGTTTCAATGGGAATGGGAAGAATTGGGACAAAAATTGGAAAATTTTTCAGGGACTTTGAAAAAATTTCAACTGGAATTTTAGCAATTTTTTTACGTGAAATTGTAAACATTTTGAAGTGGATTTTGTAAATTCTAGAGAGAATTTTAAAAGCTTCAACAGAATTTCAACAATTTTGAGAGGGATTTGAAAAAGTTTCAATGGGAATGGGAAGAATTAGGACAAAAATGGGAAAATTTTGAAGGGACTTTGAAAAAATTTCAACTGGAATTTTAGCCATTTTTTGACGTGAAATTGTAAACATGTGGACATGGATTTTGAAAATTCTAGAGAGAATTTTAAAAGCTTCAACAGAATTTCAACAATTTTGAGAGGGATTTGAAAAGTTTCAATGGGAATGGGAAGAATTGGGACAAAAATTGGAACATTTTTAAGGGACTTTGAAAAAATTTCAACTGGAATTTTAGCCATTTTTTGACGTGAAATTGTAAACATGTGGACATGGATTTTGAAAATTCTAGAGAGAATTTTAAAAGCTTTAACAGAATTTCTACAATTTTGAGAGAGAGTTGAAAAGTTTCAATGGGAATGGGAAGAATTGGGACAAAAATTGGAAAATTTTTAAGGGACTTTGAAAAAATTTTAAATGGAATTTTAGCAATTTTTTGACGTGAAATTGTAAACATTTTGAAGTGGATTTTGAAAATTCTAGAGAGAATTTTAAAAGCTTCAACAGAATTTCAACAATTTTGAGAGGGATTTGAAAAGTTTCAATGGGAATGGGAAGAATTGGGACAAAAAATGGAAAATTTTTAAGGGACTTTGAAAAAATTTCAACTGGAATTTTAGCAATTTTTTGACGTGAAATTGTAAACATGTGGACATGGATTTTGAAAATTCTAGAGAGAATTTTAAAAGCTTCAAGAGAATTTCAACAATTTTGAGAGGGATTTGAAAAGTTTCAATGGGAATGGGAAGAATTGGGACAAAAATTGGAACATTTTTAAGGGACTTTGAAAAAATTTCAACTGGAATTTTAGCCATTTTTTGACGTGAAATTGTAAACATGTGGCCATGGATTTTGAAAATTCTAGAGAGAATTTTAAAAGCTTCAACAGAATTTCAACAATTTTGAGAGGGATTTGAAAAGTTTCAATGGGAATGGGAAGAATTGGGACAAAAATTGGAACATTTTTAAGGGACTTTGAAAAAATTTCAACTGGAATTTTAGCAATTTTTTGATGTGAAATTGTAAACATGTCGACATGGATTTTGAAAATTCTAGAGAGAATTTTAAAAGCTTCAACAGAATTTCAACAATTTTGAGAGGGATTTGAAAAGTTTCAATGGGAATGGGAAGAATTGGGACAAAAATTGGAAAATTTTTAAGGGACTTTGAAAAAATTTCAACCTGAATTTTAGCCATTTTTTGACGTGAAATTGTAAACATGTGGACATGGATTTTGAAAATTCTAGAGAGAATTTTAAAAGCTTCAAGAGAATTTCAACAATTTTGAGAGGGATTTGAAAAGTTTCAATGGGAATGGGAAGAATTGGGACAAAAATTGGAAAATTTTGAAGGGACTTTGAAAAAATTTCAACGGGAATTTTAGCAATTTTTTGACGTGAAATTGTAAACATGTCGACGTGGATTTTGAAAATTCTAGAGAGAATTTTAAAAGCTTCAACAGAATTTCAACAATTTAGAGAGGGATTTGAAAAGTTTCAATGGGAATGGGAAGAATTGGGACAAAAATTGGAAAATTTTGAAGGGACTTTGAAAAAATTTCAACTGGAATTTTAGCCATTTTTTGACGTGAAATTGTAAACATGTGGACATGGATTTTGAAAATTCTAGAGAGAATTTTAAAAGCTTCAACAGAATTTCAACAATTTTGAGAGGGATTTGAAAAGTTTCAATGGGAATGGGAAGAATTGGGACAAAAATTGGAAAATTTTTAAGGGACTTTGAAAAAATTTCAACCTGAATTTTAGCCATTTTTTGACGTGAAATTGTAAACATGTGGACATGGATTTTGAAAATTCTAGAGAGAATTTTAAAAGCTTCAACAGAATTTCAACAATTTTGAGAGGGATTTGAAAAGTTTCAATGGGAATGGGAAGAATTGGGACAAAAATTGGAAAATTTTGAAGGGACTTTGAAAAAATTTCAACGGGAATTTTAGCAATTTTTTGACGTGAAATTGTAAACATTTTGAAGTGGATTTTGAAAATTCTAGAGAGAATTTTAAAAGCTTTAACAGAATTTCTACAATTTTGAGAGGGATTTGAAAAGTTTCAATGGGAATGGGAAGAATTGGGACAAAAATTGGAACATTTTTAAGGGACTTTGAAAAAATTTCAACTGGAATTTTAGCAATTTTTTGACGTGAAATTGTAAACATGTCGACGTGGATTTTGAAAATTCTAGAGAGAATTTTAAAAGCTTCAACAGAATTTCAACAATTTTGAGAGGGATTTGAAAAGTTTCAATGGGAATGGGAAGAATTGGGACAAAAATTGGAAAATTTTGAAGGGACTTTGAAAAAATTTCAACTGGAATTTTAGCCATTTTTTGACGTGAAATTGTAAACATGTGGACATGGATTTTGAAAATTCTAGAGAGAATTTTAAAAGCTTCAACAGAATTTCAACAATTTGGAGAGGGATTTGAAAAGTTTCAATGGGAATGGGAAGAATTGGGAAAAAAATTGGAAAATTTTGAAGGGACTTTGAAAAAATTTCAACTGGAATTTTAGCCATTTTTTGACGTGAAATTGTAAACATGTGGACATGGATTTTGAAAATTCTAGAGAGAATTTTAAAAGCTTCAACAGAATTTCAACAATTTTGAGAGGGATTTGAAAAGTTTCAATGGGAATGGGAAGAATTGGGACAAAAATTGGAAAATTTTTCAGGGACTTTGAAAAAATTTCAACTGGAATTTTAGCCATTTTTTGACGTGAAATTGTAAACATGTGGACATGGATTTTGAAAATTCTAGAGAGAATTTTAAAAGCTTCAACAGAATTTCAACAATTTTGAGAGGGATTTGAAAAGTTTCAATGGGAATGGGAAGAATTGGGACAAAAATTGGAAAATTTTTCAGGGACTTTGAAAAAATTTCAACTGGAATTTTAGCATTTTTTTACGTGAAATTGTAAACATGTGGACAGGGATTTTGAAAATTCTAGAGAGAATTTTAAAAGCTTCAACAGAATTTCAACAATTTTGAGAGGGATTTGAAAAGTTTCAATGGGAATGGGAAGAATTGGGACAAAAATTGGAAAATTTTGAAGGGACTTTGAAAAAATTTCAACTGGAATTTTAGCCATTTTTTGACGTGAAATTGTAAACATGTGGACATGGATTTTGAAAATTCTAGAGAGAATTTTAAAAGCTTCAAGAGAATTTCAACAATTTTGAGAGGGATTTGAAAAGTTTCAATGGGAATGGGAAGAATTGGGACAAAAATTGGAAAATTTTGAAGGGACTTTGAAAAAATTTCAACTGGAATTTTAGCAATTTTTTGACATGAAATTGTAAACATGTGGACATGGATTTTGAAAATTCTAGAGAGAATTTTAAAAGCTTCAACAGAATTTCAACAATTTTGAGAGGGATTTGAAAAGTTTCAATGGGAATGGGAAGAATTGGGACAAAAATTGGAAAATTTTGAAGGGACTTTGAAAAAATTTCAACTGGAATTTTAGCATTTTTTTGACGTGAAATTGTAAACATGTGGACATGGATTTTGAAAATTCTAGAGAGAATTTTAAAAGCTTCAACAGAATTTCAACAATTTTGAGAGGGATTTGAAAAGTTTCAATGGGAATGGGAAGAATTGGGACAAAAAATGGAAAATTTTTCAGGGACTTTGAAAAAATTTCAACTGGAATTTTAGCCATTTTTTGGCGTGAAATTGTAAACATGTGGACATGGATTTTGAAAATTCTAGAGAGAATTTTAAAAGCTTCAACAGAATTTCAACAATTTTGAGAGGGATTTGAAAAGTTTCAATGGGAACGGGAAGAATTGGGACAAAAATTGGAAAATTTTGAAGGGACTTTGAAAAAATTTCAACTGGAATTTTAGCATTTTTTTGACGTGAAATTGTAAACATGTGGACATGGATTTTGAAAATTCTAGAGAGAATTTTAAAAGCTTCAAGAGAATTTCAACAATTTTGAGAGGGATTTGAAAAGTTTCAATGGGAATGGGAAGAATTGGGACAAAAAATGGAAAATTTTTAAGGGACTTTGAAAAAATTTCAACTGGAATTTTAGCCATTTTTTGACGTGAAATTGTAAACATGTGGACATGGATTTTGAAAATTCTAGAGAGAATTTTAAAAGCTTCAACAGAATTTCAACAATTTGGAGAGGGATTTGAAAAGTTTCAATGGGAATGGTTAGAATTGGGACAAAAATTGGAAAATATTTAAGGGACTTTGAAAAAATTTCAACTGGAATTTTAGCATTTTTTTTGACGTGAAATTGTAAACATGTGGACATGGATTTTGAAAATTCTAGAGAGAATTTTAAAAGCTTCAACAGAATTTCAACAATTTTGAGAGGGATTTGAAAAGTTTCAATGGGAATGGGAAGAATTGGGACAAAAATTGGAGCATTTTTAAGGGACTTTGAAAAAATTTCAACTGGAATTTTAGCAATTTTTTGACGTGAAATTGTAAACATGTCGACATGGATTTTGAAAATTCTAGAGAGAATTTTAAAAGCTTCAAAAGAATTTCAACAATTTAGAGAGGGATTTGAAAAGTTTCAATGGGAATGGGAAGAATTGGGACAAAAATTGGAACATTTTTAAGGGACTTTGAAAAAATTTCAACTGGAATTTTAGCCATTTTTTGACGTGAAATTGTAAACATGTGGACATGGATTTTGAAAATTCTAGAGAGAATTTTAAAAGTTTCAACAGAATTTCAACAATTTGGAGAGGGATTTGAAAAGTTTCAATGGGAATGGGAAGAATTGGGACAAAAATTGGAAAATTTTTAAGGGACTTTGAAAAAATTTCAACTGGAATTTTAGCAATTTTTTGACGTGAAATTGTAAACATTTTGAAGTGGATTTTGAAAATTCTAGAGAGAATTTTAAAAGCTTTAACAGAATTTCTACAATTTTGAGAGGGATTTGAAAAGTTTCAATGGGAATGGGAAGAATTGGGACAAAAATTGGAAAATTTTGAAGGGACTTTGAAAAAATTTCAACTGGAATTTTAGCAATTTTTTGACATGAAATTGTAAACATGTGGACATGGATTTTGAAAATTCTAGAGAGAATTTTAAAAGCTTCAACAGAATTTCAACAATTTTGAGAGGGATTTGAAAAGTTTCAATGGGAATGGGAAGAATTGGGACAAAAATTGGAAAATTTTGAAGGGACTTTGAAAAAATTTCAACTGGAATTTTAGCATTTTTTTGACGTGAAATTGTAAACATGTGGACATGGATTTTGAAAATTCTAGAGAGAATTTTAAAAGCTTCAACAGAATTTCAACAATTTTGAGAGGGATTTGAAAAGTTTCAATGGGAATGGGAAGAATTGGGACAAAAAATGGAAAATTTTTCAGGGACTTTGAAAAAATTTCAACTGGAATTTTAGCCATTTTTTGGCGTGAAATTGTAAACATGTGTACATGGATTTTGAAAATTCTAGAGAGAATTTTAAAAGCTTCAACAGAATTTCAACAATTTTGAGAGGGATTTGAAAAGTTTCAATGGGAACGGGAAGAATTGGGACAAAAATTGGAAAATTTTGAAGGGACTTTGAAAAAATTTCAACTGGAATTTTAGCATTTTTTTGACGTGAAATTGTAAACATGTGGACATGGATTTTGAAAATTCTAGAGAGAATTTTAAAAGCTTCAAGAGAATTTCAACAATTTTGAGAGGGATTTGAAAAGTTTCAATGGGAATGGGAAGAATTGGGACAAAAAATGGAAAATTTTTAAGGGACTTTGAAAAAATTTCAACTGGAATTTTAGCCATTTTTTGACGTGAAATTGTAAACATGTGGACATGGATTTTGAAAATTCTAGAGAGAATTTTAAAAGCTTCAACAGAATTTCAACAATTTGGAGAGGGATTTGAAAAGTTTCAATGGGAATGGTTAGAATTGGGACAAAAATTGGAAAATTTTTAAGGGACTTTGAAAAAATTTCAACTGGAATTTTAGCCATTTTTTGACGTGAAATTGTAAACATGTGGACATGGATTTTGAAAATTCTAGAGAGAATTTTAAAAGCTTCAACAGAATTTCAACAATTTTGAGAGGGATTTGAAAAGTTTCAACGGGAATGGGAAGAATTGGGACAAAAATTGGAAAATTTTGAAGGGACTTTGAAAAAATTTCAACTGGAATTTTAGCATTTTTTTTGACGTGAAATTGTAAACATGTGGACATGGATTTTGAAAATTCTAGAGAGAATTTTAAAAGCTTCAAGAGAATTTCAACAATTTTGAGAGGGATTTGAAAAGTTTCAATGGGAATGGGAAGAATTGGGACAAAAATTGGAGCATTTTTAAGGGACTTTGAAAAAATTTCAACTGGAATTTTAGCAATTTTTTTACGTGAAATTGTAAACATGTCGACATGGATTTTGAAAATTCTAGAGAGAATTTTAAAAGCTTCAAAAGAATTTCAACAATTTAGAGAGGGATTTGAAAAGTTTCAATGGGAATGGGAAGAATTGGGACAAAAATTGGAAAATTTTTAAGGGACTTTGAAAAAATTTCAACTGGAATTTTAGCAATTTTTTGACGTGAAATTGTAAACATTTTGAAGTGGATTTTGAAAATTCTAGAGAGAATTTTAAAAGCTTTAACAGAATTTCTACAATTTTGAGAGGGATTTGAAAAGTTTCAATGGGAATGGGAAGAATTGGGACAAAAATGGGAAAATTTTGAAGGGACTTTGAAAAAATTTCAACTGGAATTTTAGCAATTTTTTTACGTGAAATTGTAAACATGTGGACATGGATTTTGAAAATTCTAGAGAGAATTTTAAAAGTTTTAACAGAATTTCTACAATTTTGAGAGGGATTTGAAAAGTTTCAATGGGAATGGGAAGAATTGGGACAAAAATTGGAAAATTTTGAAGGGACTTTGAAAAAATTTCAACTGGAATTTTAGCATTTTTTTGACGTGAAATTGTAAACATGTGGACATGGATTTTGAAAATTCTAGAGAGAATTTTAAAAGCTTCAACAGAATTTCAACAATTTTGAGAGGGATTTGAAAAGTTTCAATGGGAATGGGAAGAATTGGGACAAAAATTGGAAAATTTTGAAGGGACTTTGAAAAAATTTCAACTGGAATTTTAGCATTTTTTTGACGTGAAATTGTAAACATGTGGACATGGATTTTGAAAATTCTAGAGAGAATTTTAAAAGCTTCAACAGAATTTCAACAATTTTGAGAGGGATTTGAAAAGTTTCAATGGGAATGGGAAGAATTGGGACAAAAAATGGAAAATTTTTCAGGGACTTTGAAAAAATTTCAACTGGAATTTTAGCCATTTTTTGGCGTGAAATTGTAAACATGTGGACATGGATTTTGAAAATTCTAGAGAGAATTTTAAAAGCTTCAACAGAATTTCAACAATTTTGAGAGGGATTTGAAAAGTTTCAATGGGAACGGGAAGAATTGGGACAAAAATTGGAAAATTTTTAAGGGACTTTGAAAAAATTTCAACTGGAATTTTAGCATTTTTTTTGACGTGAAATTGTAAACATGTGGACATGGATTTTGAAAATTCTAGAGAGAATTTTAAAAGCTTCAAGAGAATTTCAACAATTTTGAGAGGGATTTGAAAAGTTTCAATGGGAATGGGAAGAATTGGGACAAAAAATGGAAAATTTTTAAGGGACTTTGAAAAAATTTCAACTGGAATTTTAGCCATTTTTTGACGTGAAATTGTAAACATGTGGACATGGATTTTGAAAATTCTAGAGAGAATTTTAAAAGCTTCAACAGAATTTCAACAATTTGGAGAGGGATTTGAAAAGTTTCAATGGGAATGGTTAGAATTGGGACAAAAATTGGAAAATTTTTAAGGGACTTTGAAAAAATTTCAACTGGAATTTTAGCCATTTTTTGACGTGAAATTGTAAACATGTGGACATGGATTTTGAAAATTCTAGAGAGAATTTTAAAAGCTTCAACAGAATTTCAACAATTTTGAGAGGGATTTGAAAAGTTTCAATGGGAATGGGAAGAATTGGGACAAAAATTGGAACATTTTTAAGGGACTTTGAAAAAATTTCAACTGGAATTTTAGCAATTTTTTGACGTGAAATTGTAAACATGTCGACATGGATTTTGAAAATTCTAGAGAGAATTTTAAAAGCTTCAAAAGAATTTCAACAATTTAGAGAGGGATTTGAAAAGTTTCAATGGGAATGGGAAGAATTGGGACAAAAATTGGAAAATTTTGAAGGGACTTTGAAAAAATTTCAACTGGAATTTTAGCATTTTTTTGACGTGAAATTGTAAACATGTGGACATGGATTTTGAAAATTCTAGAGAGAATTTTAAAAGCTTCAACAGAATTTCAACAATTTTGAGAGGGATTTGAAAAGTTTCAATGGGAATGGGAAGAATTGGGACAAAAATTGGAAAATTTTGAAGGGACTTTGAAAAAATTTCAACTGGAATTTTAGCATTTTTTTGACGTGAAATTGTAAACATGTGGACATGGATTTTGAAAATTCTAGAGAGAATTTTAAAAGCTTCAACAGAATTTCAACAATTTTGAGAGGGATTTGAAAAGTTTCAATGGGAATGGGAAGAATTGGGACAAAAAATGGAAAATTTTTCAGGGACTTTGAAAAAATTTCAACTGGAATTTTAGCCATTTTTTGGCGTGAAATTGTAAACATGTGGACATGGATTTTGAAAATTCTAGAGAGAATTTTAAAAGCTTCAACAGAATTTCAACAATTTTGAGAGGGATTTGAAAAGTTTCAATGGGAACGGGAAGAATTGGGACAAAAATTGGAAAATTTTTAAGGGACTTTGAAAAAATTTCAACTGGAATTTTAGCATTTTTTTTATGTGAAATTGTAAACATGTGGACATGGATTTTGAAAATTCTAGAGAGAATTTTAAAAGTTTTAACAGAATTTCTACAATTTTGAGAGGGATTTGAAAAGTTTCAATGGGAATGGGAAGAATTGGGACAAAAATTGGAAAATTTTGAAGGGACTTTGAAAAAATTTCAACTGGAATTTTAGCATTTTTTTGACGTGAAATTGTAAACATGTGGACATGGATTTTGAAAATTCTAGAGAGAATTTTAAAAGCTTCAACAGAATTTCAACAATTTTGAGAGGGATTTGAAAAGTTTCAATGGGAATGGGAAGAATTGGGACAAAAATTGGAAAATTTTGAAGGGACTTTGAAAAAATTTCAACTGGAATTTTAGCATTTTTTTGACGTGAAATTGTAAACATGTGGACATGGATTTTGAAAATTCTAGAGAGAATTTTAAAAGCTTCAACAGAATTTCAACAATTTTGAGAGGGATTTGAAAAGTTTCAATGGGAATGGGAAGAATTGGGACAAAAAATGGAAAATTTTTCAGGGACTTTGAAAAAATTTCAACTGGAATTTTAGCCATTTTTTGGCGTGAAATTGTAAACATGTGGACATGGATTTTGAAAATTCTAGAGAGAATTTTAAAAGCTTCAAGAGAATTTCAACAATTTTGAGAGGGATTTGAAAAGTTTCAATGGGAACGGGAAGAATTGGGACAAAAATTGGAAAATTTTTAAGGGACTTTGAAAAAATTTCAACTGGAATTTTAGCATTTTTTTTGACGTGAAATTGTAAACATGTGGACATGGATTTTGAAAATTCTAGAGAGAATTTTAAAAGCTTCAAGAGAATTTCAACAATTTTGAGAGGGATTTGAAAAGTTTCAATGGGAATGGGAAGAATTGGGACAAAAAATGGAAAATTTTTAAGGGACTTTGAAAAAATTTCAACTGGAATTTTAGCCATTTTTTGACGTGAAATTGTAAACATGTGGACATGGATTTTGAAAATTCTAGAGAGAATTTTAAAAGCTTCAACAGAATTTCAACAATTTGGAGAGGGATTTGAAAAGTTTCAATGGGAATGGTTAGAATTGGGACAAAAATTGGAAAATTTTTAAGGGACTTTGAAAAAATTTCAACTGGAATTTTAGCCATTTTTTGACGTGAAATTGTAAACATGTGGACATGGATTTTGAAAATTCTAGAGAGAATTTTAAAAGCTTCAACAGAATTTCAACAATTTTGAGAGGGATTTGAAAAGTTTCAATGGGAATGGGAAGAATTGGGACAAAAATTGGAACATTTTTAAGGGACTTTGAAAAAATTTCAACTGGAATTTTAGCAATTTTTTGACGTGAAATTGTAAACATGTCGACATGGATTTTGAAAATTCTAGAGAGAATTTTAAAAGCTTCAAAAGAATTTCAACAATTTAGAGAGGGATTTGAAAAGTTTCAATGGGAATGGGAAGAATTGGGACAAAAATTGGAACATTTTTAAGGGACTTTGAAAAAATTTCAACTGGAATTTTAGCCATTTTTTGACGTGAAATTGTAAACATGTGGACATGGATTTTGAAAATTCTAGAGAGAATTTTAAAAGTTTCAACAGAATTTCAACAATTTGGAGAGGGATTTGAAAAGTTTCAATGGGAATGGGAAGAATTGGGACAAAAATTGGAAAATTTTTCAGGGACTTTGAAAAAATTTCAACTGGAATTTTAGCAATTTTTTGACGTGAAATTGTAAACATTTTGAAGTGGATTTTGAAAATTCTAGAGAGAATTTTAAAAGCTTTAACAGAATTTCTACAATTTTGAGAGGGATTTGAAAAGTTTCAATGGGAATGGGAAGAATTGGGACAAAAATTGGAACATCTTTAAGGGACTTTGAAAAAATTTCAACTGGAATTTTAGCCATTTTTTGACGTGAAATTGTAAACATGTGGACATGGATTTTGAAAATTCTAGAGAGAATTTTAAAAGTTTTAACAGAATTTCTACAATTTTGAGAGGGATTTGAAAAGTTTCAATGGGAATGGGAAGAATTGGGACAAAAAATGGAAAATTTTTAAGGGACTTTGAAAAAATTTCAACTGGAATTTTAGCAATTTTTTGACGTGAAATTGTAAACATGTGGACATGGATTTTGAAAATTCTAGAGAGAATTTTAAAAGCTTCAACAGAATTTCAACAATTTTGAGAGGGATTTGAAAAGTTTCAATGGGAATGGGAAGAATTGGGACAAAAATTGGAAAATTTTGAAGGGACTTTGAAAAAATTTCAACTGGAATTTTAGCATTTTTTTGACGTGAAATTGTAAACATGTGGACATGGATTTTGAAAATTCTAGAGAGAATTTTAAAAGCTTCAACAGAATTTCAACAATTTTGAGAGGGATTTGAAAAGTTTCAATGGGAATGGGAAGAATTGGGACAAAAATTGGAAAATTTTGAAGGGACTTTGAAAAAATTTCAACTGGAATTTTAGCATTTTTTGACGTGAAATTGTAAACATGTGGACATGGATTTTGAAAATTCTAGAGAGAATTTTAAAAGCTTCAAGAGAATTTCAACAATTTTGAGAGGGATTTGAAAAGTTTCAATGGGAATGGGAAGAATTGGGACAAAAAATGGAAAATTTTGAAGGGACTTTGAAAAAATTTCAACTGGACTTTTAGCATTTTTTTTGACGTGAAATTGTAAACATGTGGACATGGATTTTGAAAATTCTAGAGAGAATTTTAAAAGCTTCAAGAGAATTTCAACAATTTTGAGAGGGATTTGAAAAGTTTCAATGGGAATGGGAAGAATTGGGACAAAAATTGGAAAATTTTTAAGGGACTTTGAAAAAATTTCAACTGGAATTTTAGCCATTTTTTGACGTGAAATTGTAAACATGTGGACATGGATTTTGAAAATTCTAGAGAGAATTTTAAAAGCTTCAACAGAATTTCAACAATTTTGAGAGGGATTTGAAAAGTTTCAATGGGAATGGTTAGAATTGGGACAAAAATTGGAAAATTTTTAAGGGACTTTGAAAAAATTTCAACTGGAATTTTAGCATTTTTTTTGACGTGAAATTGTAAACATGTGGACATGGATTTTGAAAATTCTAGAGAGAATTTTAAAAGCTTCAACAGAATTTCAACAATTTTGAGAGGGATTTGAAAAGTTTCAATGGGAATGGGAAGAATTGGGACAAAAATTGGAACATTTTTAAGGGACTTTGAAAAAATTTCAACTGGAATTTTAGCAATTTTTTGACGTGAAATTGTAAACATGTGGACATGGATTTTGAAAATTCTAGAGAGAATTTTAAAAGCTTCAAAAGAATTTCAACAATTTAGAGAGGGATTTGAAAAGTTTCAATGGGAATGGGAAGAATTGGGACAAAAATTGGAAAATTTTTAAGGGACTTTGAAAAAATTTCAACTGGAATTTTAGCCATTTTTTGACGTGAAATTGTAAACATGTGGACATGGATTTTGAAAATTCTAGAGAGAATTTTAAAAGTTTCAACAGAATTTCAACAATTTGGAGAGGGATTTGAAAAGTTTCAATGGGAATGGGAAGAATTGGGACAAAAATTGGAAAATTTTTCAGGGACTTTGAAAAAATTTCAACTGGAATTTTAGCAATTTTTTGACGTGAAATTGTAAACATTTTGAAGTGGATTTTGAAAATACTAGAGAGAATTTTAAAAGCTTTAACAGAATTTCTACAATTTTGAGAGGGGAATTTTAAAAGCTTTAACAGAATTTCTACAATTTTGAGAGGGATTTGAAAAGTTTCAATGGGAATGGGAAGAATTGGGACAAAAATGGAAAATTTTGAAGGGACTTTGAAAAAATTTCAACTGGACTTTTAGCATTTTTTTGACGATGAATTTTAAAAGCTTTAACAGAATTTCTACAATTTTGAGAGGGATTTGAAAAGTTTCAATGGGAATGGGAAGAATTGGGACAAAAATTGGAAAATTTTTAAGGGACTTTGAAAAAATTTCAACTGGAATTTTAGCAATTTTTTGACGTGAAATTGTAAACATGTGGACATGGATTTTGAAAATTCTAGAGAGAATTTTAAAAGCTTCAACAGAATTTCAACAATTTTGAGAGGGATTTGAAAAGTTTCAATGGGAATGGGAAGAATTGGGACAAAAATTGGAAAATTTTGAAGGGACTTTGAAAAAATTTCAACTGGAATTTTAGCATTTTTTTGACGTGAAATTGTAAACATGTGGACATGGATTTTGAAAATTCTAGAGAGAATTTTAAAAGCTTCAACAGAATTTCAACAATTTTGAGAGGGATTTGAAAAGTTTCAATGGGAATGGGAAGAATTGGGACAAAAATTGGAAAATTTTGAAGGGACTTTGAAAAAATTTCAACTGGAATTTTAGCATTTTTTTGACGTGAAATTGTAAACATGTGGACATGGATTTTGAAAATTCTAGAGAGAATTTTAAAAGCTTCAAGAGAATTTCAACAATTTTGAGAGGGATTTGAAAAGTTTCAATGGGAATGGGAAGAATTGGGACAAAAAATGGAAAATTTTGAAGGGACTTTGAAAAAATTTCAACTGGACTTTTAGCATTTTTTTTGACGTGAAATTGTAAACATGTGGACATGGATTTTGAAAATTCTAGAGAGAATTTTAAAAGCTTCAAGAGAATTTCAACAATTTTGAGAGGGATTTGAAAAGTTTCAATGGGAATGGGAAGAATTGGGACAAAAATTGGAAAATTTTTAAGGGACTTTGAAAAAATTTCAACTGGAATTTTAGCCATTTTTTGACGTGAAATTGTAAACATGTGGACATGGATTTTGAAAATTCTAGAGAGAATTTTAAAAGCTTCAACAGAATTTCAACAATTTTGAGAGGGATTTGAAAAGTTTCAATGGGAATGGTTAGAATTGGGACAAAAATTGGAAAATTTTTAAGGGACTTTGAAAAAATTTCAACTGGAATTTTAGCATTTTTTTTGACGTGAAATTGTAAACATGTGGACATGGATTTTGAAAATTCTAGAGAGAATTTTAAAAGCTTCAACAGAATTTCAACAATTTTGAGAGGGATTTGAAAAGTTTCAATGGGAATGGGAAGAATTGGGACAAAAATTGGAACATTTTTAAGGGACTTTGAAAAAATTTCAACTGGAATTTTAGCAATTTTTTGACGTGAAATTGTAAACATGTGGACATGGATTTTGAAAATTCTAGAGAGAATTTTAAAAGTTTCAACAGAATTTCAACAATTTTGAGAGGGATTTGAAAAGTTTCAATGGGAATGGGAAGAATTGGGACAAAAATTGGAAAATTTTTCAGGGACTTTGAAAAAATTTCAACTGGAATTTTAGCAATTTTTTGACGTGAAATTGTAAACATTTTGAAGTGGATTTTGAAAATTCTAGAGAGAATTTTAAAAGCTTTAACAGAATTTCTACAATTTTGAGAGGGATTTGAAAAGTTTCAATGGGAATGGGAAGAATTGGGACAAAAATTGGAACATTTTTAAGGGACTTTGAAAAAATTTCAACTGGAATTTTAGCAATTTTTTGACGTGAAATTGTAAACATGTCGACATGGATTTTGAAAATTCTAGAGAGAATTTTAAAAGTTTTAACAGAATTTCTACAATTTGGAGAGGGATTTGAAAAGTTTCAATGGGAATGGGAAGAATTGGGACAAAAATTGGAAAATTTTTCAGGGACTTTGAAAAAATTTCAACTGGAATTTTAGCAATTTTTTGACGTGAAATTGTAAACATGTCGACATGGATTTTGAAAATTCTAGAGAGAATTTTAAAAGCTTCAAAAGAATTTCAACAATTTAGAGAGGGATTTGAAAAGTTTCAATGGGAATGGGAAGAATTGGGACAAAAATTGGAACATTTTTAAGGGACTTTGAAAAAATTTCAACTGGAATTTTAGCCATTTTTTGACGTGAAATTGTAAACATGTGGACATGGATTTTGAAAATTCTAGAGAGAATTTTAAAAGTTTCAACAGAATTTCAACAATTTGGAGAGGGATTTGAAAAGTTTCAATGGGAATGGGAAGAATTGGGACAAAAATTGGAAAATTTTTCAGGGACTTTGAAAAAATTTCAACTGGAATTTTAGCAATTTTTTGACGTGAAATTGTAAACATTTTGAAGTGGATTTTGAAAATTCTAGAGAGAATTTTAAAAGCTTTAACAGAATTTCTACAATTTTGAGAGGGATTTGAAAAGTTTCAATGGGAATGGGAAGAATTGGGACAAAAATTGGAACATCTTTAAGGGACTTTGAAAAAATTTCAACTGGAATTTTAGCCATTTTTTGACGTGAAATTGTAAACATGTGGACATGGATTTTGAAAATTCTAGAGAGAATTTTAAAAGTTTTAACAGAATTTCTACAATTTTGAGAGGGATTTGAAAAGTTTCAATGGGAATGGGAAGAATTGGGACAAAAAATGGAAAATTTTTAAGGGACTTTGAAAAAATTTCAACTGGAATTTTAGCAATTTTTTGACGTGAAATTGTAAACATGTGGACATGGATTTTGAAAATTCTAGAGAGAATTTTAAAAGCTTCAACAGAATTTCAACAATTTTGAGAGGGATTTGAAAAGTTTCAATGGGAATGGGAAGAATTGGGACAAAAATTGGAAAATTTTGAAGGGACTTTGAAAAAATTTCAACTGGAATTTTAGCATTTTTTTGACGTGAAATTGTAAACATGTGGACATGGATTTTGAAAATTCTAGAGAGAATTTTAAAAGCTTCAACAGAATTTCAACAATTTTGAGAGGGATTTGAAAAGTTTCAATGGGAATGGGAAGAATTGGGACAAAAATTGGAAAATTTTGAAGGGACTTTGAAAAAATTTCAACTGGAATTTTAGCAATTTTTTGACGTGAAATTGTAAACATGTGGACATGGATTTTGAAAATTCTAGAGAGAATTTTAAAAGCTTCAAGAGAATTTCAACAATTTTGAGAGGGATTTGAAAAGTTTCAATGGGAATGGGAAGAATTGGGACAAAAAATGGAAAATTTTGAAGGGACTTTGAAAAAATTTCAACTGGACTTTTAGCATTTTTTTTGACGTGAAATTGTAAACATGTGGACATGGATTTTGAAAATTCTAGAGAGAATTTTAAAAGCTTCAAGAGAATTTCAACAATTTTGAGAGGGATTTGAAAAGTTTCAATGGGAATGGGAAGAATTGGGACAAAAATTGGAAAATTTTTAAGGGACTTTGAAAAAATTTCAACTGGAATTTTAGCCATTTTTTGACGTGAAATTGTAAACATGTGGACATGGATTTTGAAAATTCTAGAGAGAATTTTAAAAGCTTCAACAGAATTTCAACAATTTTGAGAGGGATTTGAAAAGTTTCAATGGGAATGGTTAGAATTGGGACAAAAATTGGAAAATTTTTAAGGGACTTTGAAAAAATTTCAACTGGAATTTTAGCATTTTTTTTGACGTGAAATTGTAAACATGTGGACATGGATTTTGAAAATTCTAGAGAGAATTTTAAAAGCTTCAACAGAATTTCAACAATTTTGAGAGGGATTTGAAAAGTTTCAATGGGAATGGGAAGAATTGGGACAAAAATTGGAACATTTTTAAGGGACTTTGAAAAAATTTCAACTGGAATTTTAGCAATTTTTTGACGTGAAATTGTAAACATGTGGACATGGATTTTGAAAATTCTAGAGAGAATTTTAAAAGCTTCAAAAGAATTTCAACAATTTAGAGAGGGATTTGAAAAGTTTCAATGGGAATGGGAAGAATTGGGACAAAAATTGGAAAATTTTTAAGGGACTTTGAAAAAATTTCAACTGGAATTTTAGCCATTTTTTGACGTGAAATTGTAAACATGTGGACATGGATTTTGAAAATTCTAGAGAGAATTTTAAAAGTTTCAACAGAATTTCAACAATTTGGAGAGGGATTTGAAAAGTTTCAATGGGAATGGGAAGAATTGGGACAAAAATTGGAAAATTTTTCAGGGACTTTGAAAAAATTTCAACTGGAATTTTAGCAATTTTTTGACGTGAAATTGTAAACATTTTGAAGTGGATTTTGAAAATTCTAGAGAGAATTTTAAAAGCTTTAACAGAATTTCTACAATTTTGAGAGGGATTTGAAAAGTTTCAATGGGAATGGGAAGAATTGGGACAAAAATTGGAACATCTTTAAGGGACTTTGAAAAAATTTCAACTGGAATTTTAGCAATTTTTTGACGTGAAATTGTAAACATGTGGACATGGATTTTGAAAATTCTAGAGAGAATTTTAAAAGTTTTAACAGAATTTCTACAATTTTGAGAGGGATTTGAAAAGTTTCAATGGGAATGGGAAGAATTGGGACAAAAAATGGAAAATTTTTAAGGGACTTTGAAAAAATTTCAACTGGAATTTTAGCAATTTTTTGACGTGAAATTGTAAACATGTGGACATGGATTTTGAAAATTCTAGAGAGAATTTTAAAAGCTTCAACAGAATTTCAACAATTTTGAGAGGGATTTGAAAAGTTTCAATGGGAATGGGAAGAATTGGGACAAAAATTGGAAAATTTTGAAGGGACTTTGAAAAAATTTCAACTGGAATTTTAGCATTTTTTTGACGTGAAATTGTAAACATGTGGACATGGATTTTGAAAATTCTAGAGAGAATTTTAAAAGCTTCAACAGAATTTCAACAATTTTGAGAGGGATTTGAAAAGTTTCAATGGGAATGGGAAGAATTGGGACAAAAATTGGAAAATTTTGAAGGGACTTTGAAAAAATTTCAACTGGAATTTTAGCATTTTTTTGACGTGAAATTGTAAACATGTGGACATGGATTTTGAAAATTCTAGAGAGAATTTTAAAAGCTTCAAGAGAATTTCAACAATTTTGAGAGGGATTTGAAAAGTTTCAATGGGAATGGGAAGAATTGGGACAAAAAATGGAAAATTTTGAAGGGACTTTGAAAAAATTTCAACTGGACTTTTAGCATTTTTTTTGACGTGAAATTGTAAACATGTGGACATGGATTTTGAAAATTCTAGAGAGAATTTTAAAAGCTTCAAGAGAATTTCAACAATTTTGAGAGGGATTTGAAAAGTTTCAATGGGAATGGGAAGAATTGGGACAAAAATTGGAAAATTTTTAAGGGACTTTGAAAAAATTTCAACTGGAATTTTAGCCATTTTTTGACGTGAAATTGTAAACATGTGGACATGGATTTTGAAAATTCTAGAGAGAATTTTAAAAGCTTCAACAGAATTTCAACAATTTTGAGAGGGATTTGAAAAGTTTCAATGGGAATGGTTAGAATTGGGACAAAAATTGGAAAATTTTTAAGGGACTTTGAAAAAATTTCAACTGGAATTTTAGCATTTTTTTTGACGTGAAATTGTAAACATGTGGACATGGATTTTGAAAATTCTAGAGAGAATTTTAAAAGCTTCAACAGAATTTCAACAATTTTGAGAGGGATTTGAAAAGTTTCAATGGGAATGGGAAGAATTGGGACAAAAATTGGAACATTTTTAAGGGACTTTGAAAAAATTTCAACTGGAATTTTAGCAATTTTTTGACGTGAAATTGTAAACATGTGGACATGGATTTTGAAAATTCTAGAGAGAATTTTAAAAGCTTCAAAAGAATTTCAACAATTTAGAGAGGGATTTGAAAAGTTTCAATGGGAATGGGAAGAATTGGGACAAAAATTGGAAAATTTTTCAGGGACTTTGAAAAAATTTCAACTGGAATTTTAGCCATTTTTTGACGTGAAATTGTAAACATGTGGACATGGATTTTGAAAATTCTAGAGAGAATTTTAAAAGTTTCAACAGAATTTCAACAATTTGGAGAGGGATTTGAAAAGTTTCAATGGGAATGGGAAGAATTGGGACAAAAATTGGAAAATTTTTCAGGGACTTTGAAAAAATTTCAACTGGAATTTTAGCAATTTTTTGACGTGAAATTGTAAACATTTTGAAGTGGATTTTGAAAATACTAGAGAGAATTTTAAAAGCTTTAACAGAATTTCTACAATTTTGAGAGGGATTTGAAAAGTTTCAATGGGAATGGGAAGAATTGGGACAAAAATTGGAACATCTTTAAGGGACTTTGAAAAAATTTCAACTGGAATTTTAGCAATTTTTTTACGTGAAATTGTAAACATGTGGACATGGATTTTGAAAATTCTAGAGAGAATTTTAAAAGTTTTAACAGAATTTCTACAATTTTGAGAGGGATTTGAAAAGTTTCAATGGGAATGGGAAGAATTGGGACAAAAATTGGAAAATTTTTAAGGGACTTTGAAAAAATTTCAACTGGAATTTTAGCAATTTTTTGACGTGAAATTGTAAACATGTGGACATGGATTTTGAAAATTCTAGAGAGAATTTTAAAAGCTTCAACAGAATTTCAACAATTTTGAGAGGGATTTGAAAAGTTTCAATGGGAATGGGAAGAATTGGGACAAAAATTGGAAAATTTTGAAGGGACTTTGAAAAAATTTCAACTGGAATTTTAGCATTTTTTTGACGTGAAATTGTAAACATGTGGACATGGATTTTGAAAATTCTAGAGAGAATTTTAAAAGCTTCAACAGAATTTCAACAATTTTGAGAGGGATTTGAAAAGTTTCAATGGGAATGGGAAGAATTGGGACAAAAATTGGAAAATTTTGAAGGGACTTTGAAAAAATTTCAACTGGAATTTTAGCATTTTTTTGACGTGAAATTGTAAACATGTGGACATGGATTTTGAAAATTCTAGAGAGAATTTTAAAAGCTTCAAGAGAATTTCAACAATTTTGAGAGGGATTTGAAAAGTTTCAATGGGAATGGGAAGAATTGGGACAAAAAATGGAAAATTTTGAAGGGACTTTGAAAAAATTTCAACTGGACTTTTAGCATTTTTTTTGACGTGAAATTGTAAACATGTGGACATGGATTTTGAAAATTCTAGAGAGAATTTTAAAAGCTTCAAGAGAATTTCAACAATTTTGAGAGGGATTTGAAAAGTTTCAATGGGAATGGGAAGAATTGGGACAAAAATTGGAAAATTTTTAAGGGACTTTGAAAAAATTTCAACTGGAATTTTAGCCATTTTTTGACGTGAAATTGTAAACATGTGGACATGGATTTTGAAAATTCTAGAGAGAATTTTAAAAGCTTCAACAGAATTTCAACAATTTTGAGAGGGATTTGAAAAGTTTCAATGGGAATGGTTAGAATTGGGACAAAAATTGGAAAATTTTTAAGGGACTTTGAAAAAATTTCAACTGGAATTTTAGCATTTTTTTTGACGTGAAATTGTAAACATGTGGACATGGATTTTGAAAATTCTAGAGAGAATTTTAAAAGCTTCAACAGAATTTCAACAATTTTGAGAGGGATTTGAAAAGTTTCAATGGGAATGGGAAGAATTGGGACAAAAATTGGAACATTTTTAAGGGACTTTGAAAAAATTTCAACTGGAATTTTAGCAATTTTTTGACGTGAAATTGTAAACATGTGGACATGGATTTTGAAAATTCTAGAGAGAATTTTAAAAGTTTCAACAGAATTTCAACAATTTTGAGAGGGATTTGAAAAGTTTCAATGGGAATGGGAAGAATTGGGACAAAAATTGGAAAATTTTTCAGGGACTTTGAAAAAATTTCAACTGGAATTTTAGCAATTTTTTGACGTGAAATTGTAAACATTTTGAAGTGGATTTTGAAAATTCTAGAGAGAATTTTAAAAGCTTTAACAGAATTTCTACAATTTTGAGAGGGATTTGAAAAGTTTCAATGGGAATGGGAAGAATTGGG
>NW_028117026.1:0-73395 GCF_964273445.1 Streptopelia decaocto | reverse complement strand
AGTCCCTTAAAAATTTTCCAATTTTTGTCCCAATTCTTCCCATTCCCATTGAAACTTTTCAAATCCCTCTCAAAATTGTTGAAATTCTCTTGAAGCTTTTAAAATTCTCTCTAGAATTTTCAAAATCCACTTCAACATGTTTACAATTTCACGTCAAAAAATGGCTAAAATTCCAGTTGAAATTTTTTCAAAGTCCCTTAAAAATTTTCCAATTTTTGTCCCAATTCTTCCCATTCCCATTGAAACTTTTCAAATCCCTCTCAAAATTGTTGAAATTCTCTTGAAGCTTTTAAAATTCTCTCTAGAATTTTCAAAATCCGTGTCCACATGTTTACAATTTCACGTCAAAAAATGGCTAAAATTCCAGTTGAAATTTTTTCAAAGTCCCTTAAAAATTTTCCAATTTTTGTCCCAATTCTTCCCATTCCCATTGAAACTTTTCAAATCCCTCTCAAAATTGTTGAAATTCTCTTGAAGCTTTTAAAATTCTCTCTAGAATTTTCAAAATCCATGGCCACATGTTTACAATTTCACGTCAAAAAATGGCTAAAATTCCAGTTGAAATTTTTTCAAAGTCCCTTAAAAATTTTCCAATTTTTGTCCCAATTCTTCCCATTCCCATTGAAACTTTTCAAATCCCTCTCAAAATTGTTGAAATTCTCTTGAAGCTTTTAAAATTCTCTCTAGAATTTTCAAAATCCACTTCAACATGTTTACAATTTCACGTAAAAAAATGGCTAAAATTCCAGTTGAAATTTTTTCAAAGTCCCTTAAAATTTTCCAATTTTTGTCCCAATTCTTCCCATTCCCATTGAAACTTTTCAAATCCCTCTCAAAATTGTTTCAATTCTCTTGAAGCTTTTAAAATTCTCTCTAGAATTTTCAAAATCCACTTCAAAATGTTTACAATTTCACGTCAAAAAATGGCTAAAATTCCAGTTGAAATTTTTTCAAAGTCCCTTAAAAATTTTCCAATTTTTGTCCCAATTCTTCCCATTCCCATTAAAACTTTTCAAATCCCTCTCAAAATTGTTGAAATTCTCTTGAAGCTTTTAAAATTCTCTCTAGAATTTTCAAAATCCATGTCCACATGTTTACAATTTCACGTCAAAAAATGGCTAAAATTCCAGTTGAAATTTTTTCAAAGTCCCTTAAAAATTTTCCAATTTTTGTCCCAATTCTTCCCATTCCCATTGAAACTTTTCAAATCCCTCTCAAAATTGTTGAAATTCTGTTAAAGCTTTTAAAATTCTCTCTAGAATTTTCAAAATCCATGGCCACATGTTTACAATTTCACGTCAAAAAAATGCTAAAATTCCAGTTGAAATTTTTTCAAAGTCCCTGAAAAATTTTCCAATTTTTGTCCCAATTCTTCCCATTCCCATTGAAACTTTTCAAATCCCTCTCAAAATTGTTGAAATTCTCTTGAAGCTTTTAAAATTCTCTCTAGAATTTTCAAAATCCATGGCCACATGTTTACAATTTCATGTAAAAAAATGGCTAAAATTCCAGTTGAAATTTTTTCAAAGTCCCTTAAAAGTTTTCCAATTTTTGTCCCAATTCTTCCCATTCCCATTGAAACTTTTCAAATCCCTCTCAAAATTGTTGAAATTCTGTTGAAGCTTTTAAAATTCTCTCTAGAATTTTCAAAATCCATGTCCACATGTTTACAATTTCACGTCAAAAAATGGCTAAAATTCCAGTTGAAATTTTTTCAAAGTCCCTTAAAAATTTTCCAATTTTTGTCCCAATTCTTCCCATTCCCATTGAAACTTTTCAAATCCCTCTCAAAATTGTTGAAATTCTGTTGAAGCTTTTAAAATTGTCTCTAGAATTTTCAAAATCCATGTCCACATGTTTACAATTTCACGTCAAAAAATGGCTAAAATTCCAGTTGAAATTTTTTCAAAGTCCCTTAAAAATTTTCCAATTTTTGTCCCAATTCTTCCTATTCCCATTGAAACTTTTCAAATCCCTCTCAAAATTGTTGAAATTCTCTTGAAGCTTTTAAAATTCTCTCTAGAATTTTCAAAATCCATGTCCACATGTTTACAATTTCACGTCAAAAAATGGCTAAAATTCCAGTTGAAATTTTTTCAAAGTCCCTTAAAAATTTTCCAATTTTTGTCCCAATTCTTCCCATTCCCATTGAAACTTTTCAAATCCCTCTCAAAATTGTTGAAATTCTCTTGAAGCTTTTAAAATTCTCTCTAGAATTTTCAAAATCCATGTCCACATGTTTACAATTTCACGTCAAAAAATGGCTAAAATTCCAGTTGAAATTTTTTCTAAGTCCCTTAAAAATTTTCCAATTTTTGTCCCAATTCTTCCCATTCCCATTGAAACTTTTCAAATCCCTCTCAAAATTGTTGAAATTCCCTTGAAGCTTTCAAAATTCTCTCTAGAATTTTCAAAATCCACTTCAACATGTTTACAGTTTCACGTCAAAAAATTGCTAAAATTCCAGTTGAAATTTTTTCAAAGTCCCTTAAAAATTTTCCAATTTTTGTCCCAATTCTTCCCATTCCCATTGAAACTTTTCAAATCCCTCTCCAGATTGTTGAAATTCTCTTGAAGCTTTTAAAATTCTCTCTAGAATTTTCAAAATCCATGGCCACATGTTTACAATTTCACGTCAAAAAATGGCTAAAATTCCAGTTGAAATTTTTTCAAAGTCCCTTAAAAATTTTCCAATTTTTGTCCCAATTCTTCCCATTCCCATTGAAACTTTTCAAATCCCTCTCAAAATTGTTGAAATTCTGTTGAAGCTTTTAAAATTGTCTCTAGAATTTTCAAAATCCATGTCCACATGTTTACAATTTCACGTCAAAAAATGGCTAAAATTCCAGTTGAAATTTTTTCAAAGTCCCTTAAAAATTTTCCAATTTTTGTCCCAATTCTTCCCATTCCCATTGAAACTTTTCAAATCCCTCTCAAAATTGTTGAAATTCTCTTGAAGCTTTTAAAATTCTCTCTAGAATTTTCAAAATCCATGTCCACATGTTTACAATTTCACGTCAAAAAATGGCTAAAATTCCAGTTGAAATTTTTTCAAAGTCCCTTAAACTTTTTCCAATTTTTGTCCCAATTCTTCCCATTCCCATTGAAACTTTTCAAATCCCTCTCAAAATTGTTGAAATTCTCTTGAAGCTTTTAAAATTCTCTCTAGAATTTTCAAAATCCATGGCCACATGTTTACAATTTCACGACAAAAAATGGCTAAAATTCCAGTTGAAATTTTTTCAAAGTCCCTTAAAAATTTTCCAATTTTTGTCCCAATTCTTCCCATTCCCATTGAAACTTTTCAAATCCCTCTCAAAATTGTTGAAATTCTCTTGAAGCTTTTAAAATTCTCTCTAGAATTTTCAAAATCCATGTCCACATGTTTACAATTTCACGTCAAAAAATGGCTAAAATTCCAGTTGAAATTTTTTCAAAGTCCCTTAAAAATTTTCCAATTTTTGTCCCAATTCTTCCCATTCCCAGTGAAACTTTTCAAATCCCTCTCAAAATTGTTGAAATTCTCTTGAAGCTTTTAAAATTCTCTCTAGAATTTTCAAAATCCATGTCCACATGTTTACAATTTCACGTCAAAAAATGGCTAAAATTCCAGTTGAAATTTTTTCAAAGTCCCTTCAAAATTTTCCAATTTTTGTCCCAATTCTTCCCATTCCCATTGAAACTTTTCAAATCCCTCTCAAAATTGTTGAAATTCTGTTGAAGCTTTTAAAATTCTCTCTAGAGTTTTCAAAATCCATGGCCACATGTTTACAACTTCACGACAAAAAATGGCTAAAATTCCAGCTGAAATTTTTTCAAAGTCCCTTCAAAATTTTCCAATTTTTGTCCCAATTCTTCCCATTCCCATTGAAACTTTTCAAATCCCTCTCCAAATTGTTGAAATTCTCTTGAAGCTTTTAAAATTCTCTCTAGAATTTTCAAAATCCATGTCCACATGTTTACAATTTCACATAAAAAAATGGCTAAAATTCCAGTTGAAATTTTTTCAAAGTCCCTTAAAAATTTTCCAATTTTTGTCCCAATTCTTCCCATTCCCATTGAAACTTTTCAAATCCCTCTCAAAATTGTTGAAATTCTCTTGAAGCTTTTAAAATTCTCTCTAGAATTTTCAAAATCCATGTCCACATGTTTACAATTTCACGTCAAAAAATGGCTAAAATTCCAGTTGAAATTTTTTCAAAGTCCCTTAAAAATTTTCCAATTTTTGTCCCAATTCTTCCCATTCCCATTGAAACTTTTCAAATCCCTCTCAAAATTGTTGAAATTCTCTTGAAGCTTTTAAAATTCTCTCTAGAATTTTCAAAATCCATGTCCACATGTTTACAATTTCACGTCAAAAAATGGCTAAAATTCCAGTTGAAATTTTTTCAAAGTCCCTTAAACTTTTTCCAATTTTTGTCCCAATTCTTCCCATTCCCATTGAAACTTTTCAAATCCCTCTCAAAATTGTTGAAATTCTCTTGAAGCTTTTAAAATTCTCTCTAGAATTTTCAAAATCCATGTCCACATGTTTACAATTTCACGTCAAAAAATGGCTAAAATTCCAGTTGAAATTTTTTCAAAGTCCCTTAAAAATTTTCCAATTTTTGTCCCAATTCTTCCCATTCCCAGTGAAACTTTTCAAATCCCTCTCAAAATTGTTGAAATTCTCTTGAAGCTTTTAAAATTCTCTCTAGAATTTTCAAAATCCATGTCCACATGTTTACAATTTCACGTCAAAAAATGGCTAAAATTCCAGTTGAAATTTTTTCAAAGTCCCTTAAAAATTTTCCAATTTTTGTCCCAATTCTTCCCATTCCCATTGAAACTTTTCAAATCCCTCTCAAAATTGTTGAAATTCTGTTGAAGCTTTTAAAATTCTCTCTAGAGTTTTCAAAATCCATGGCCACATGTTTACAACTTCACGACAAAAAATGGCTAAAATTCCAGTTGAAATTTTTTCAAAGTCCCTTAAAAATTTTCCAATTTTTGTCCCAATTCTTCCCATTCCCATTGAAACTTTTCAAATCCCTCTCCAAATTGTTGAAATTCTCTTGAAGCTTTTAAAATTCTCTCTAGAATTTTCAAAATCCATGTCCACATGTTTACAATTTCACGTCAAAAAATGGCTAAAATTCCAGTTGAAATTTTTTCAAAGTCCCTTAAAAATTTTCCAATTTTTGTCCCAATTCTTCCCATTCCCATTGAAACTTTTCAAATCCCTCTCAAAATTGTTTCAATTCTCTTGAAGCTTTTAAAATTCTCTCTAGAATTTTCAAAATCCATGTCCACATGTTTACAATTTCACGTCAAAAAATGGCTAAAATTCCAGTTGAAATTTTTTCAAAGTCCCTTAAAAATTTTCCAATTTTTGTCCCAATTCTTCCCATTCCCATTGAAACTTTTCAAATCCCTCTCCAAATTGTTGAAATTCTCTTGAAGCTTTTAAAATTCTCTCTAGAATTTTCAAAATCCATGTCCACATGTTTACAATTTCACATTAAAAAATTGTTAAAATTCCAGTTGAAATTTTTTCAAAGTCCCTTAAAAATTTTCCAATTTTTGTCCCAATTCTTCCCATTCCCATTGAAACTTTTCAAATCCCTCTCAAAATTGTTGAAATTCTCTTGAAGCTTTTAAAATTCTCTCTAGAATTTTCAAAATCCATGTCCACATGTTTACAATTTCACGTCAAAAAATGGCTAAAATTCCAGTTGAAATTTTTTCAAAGTCCCTTAAAAATTTTCCAATTTTTGTCCCAATTCTTCCCATTCCCATTGAAACTTTTCAAATCCCTCTCAAAATTGTTGAAATTCTCTTGAAGCTTTTAAAATTCTCTCTAGAATTTTCAAAATCCATGTCCACATGTTTACAATTTCACATTAAAAAATTGTTAAAATTCCAGTTGAAATTTTTTCAAAGTCCCTTAATTTTCCAATTTTTGTCCCAATTCTTCCCATTCCCATTGAAACTTTTCAAATCCCTCTCAAAATTGTTTCAATTCTCTTGAAGCTTTTAAAATTCTCTCTAGAATTTTCAAAATCCATGTCCACATGTTTACAATTTCACGTCAAAAAATGGCTAAAATTCCAGTTGAAATTTTTTCAAAGTCCCTTAAAAATTTTCCAATTTTTGTCCCAATTCTTCCCATTCCCATTGAAACTTTTCAAATCCCTCTCAAAATTGTTTCAATTCTCTTGAAGCTTTTAAAATTCTCTCTAGAATTTTCAAAATCCATGGCCACATGTTTACAATTTCACGTCAAAAAATGGCTAAAATTCCAGTTGAAATTTTTTCAAAGTCCCTTAAAAATTTTCCAATTTTTGTCCCAATTCTTCCCATTCCCATTGAAACTTTTCAAATCCCTCTCAAAATTGTTGAAATTCTCTTGAAGCTTTTAAAATTCTCTCTAGAATTTTCAAAATCCATGTCCACATGTTTACAATTTCACATTAAAAAATTGTTAAAATTCCAGTTGAAATTTTTTCAAAGTCCCTTAAAAATTTTCCAATTTTTGTCCCAATTCTTCCCATTCCCATTGAAACTTTTCAAATCCCTCTCAAAATTGTTGAAATTCTCTTGAAGCTTTTAAAATTCTCTCTAGAATTTTCAAAATCCATGGCCACATGTTTACAATTTCACGTCAAAAAATGGCTAAAATTCCAGTTGAAATTTTTTCAAAGTCCCTTAAAAATTTTCCAATTTTTGTCCCAATTCTTCCCATTCCCATTGAAACTTTTCAAATCCCTCTCAAAATTGTTGAAATTCTCTTGAAGCTTTTAAAATTCTCTCTAGAATTTTCAAAATCCATGTCCACATGTTTACAATTTCACATTAAAAAATTGTTAAAATTCCAGTTGAAATTTTTTCAAAGTCCCTTAAAAATTTTCCAATTTTTGTCCCAATTCTTCCCATTCCCATTGAAACTTTTCAAATCCCTCTCAAAATTGTTGAAATTCTCTTGAAGCTTTTAAAATTCTCTCTAGAATTTTCAAAATCCATGTCCACATGTTTACAATTTCACGTCAAAAAATGGCTAAAATTCCAGTTGAAATTTTTTCAAAGTCACTTAAAAATTTTCCAATTTTTGTCCCAATTCTTCCCATTCCCATTGAAACTTTTCAAATCCCTCTCCAAATTGTTGAAATTCTCTTGAAGCTTTTAAAATTCTCTCTAGAATTTTCAAAATCCATGTCCACATGTTTACAATTTCACATAAAAAAATGGCTAAAATTCCAGCTGAAATTTTTTCAAAGTCCCTTAAAAATTTTCCAATTTTTGTCCCAATTCTTCCCATTCCCATTGAAACTTTTCAAATTCCTCTCAAAATTGTTGAAATTCTCTTGAAGTTTTTAAAATTCTCTCTAGAATTTTCAAAATCCATGTCCACATGTTTACAATTTCACGTCAAAAAATGGCTAAAATTCCAGTTGAAATTTTTTCAAAGTCCCTTAAAAATTTTCCAATTTTTGTCCCAATTCTTCCCATTCCCATTGAAACTTTTCAAATCCCTCTCAAAATTGTTGAAATTCTCTTGAAGCTTTTAAAATTCTCTCTAGAATTTTCAAAATCCATGTCCACATGTTTACAATTTCACGACAAAAAATTGCTAAAATTCCAGTTGAAATTTTTTCAAAGTCCCTTAAAAGTTTTCCAATTTTTGTCCCAATTCTTCCCATTCCCATTGAAACTTTTCAAATCCCTCTCAAAATTGTTGAAATTCTCTTGAAGCTTTTAAAATTCTCTCTAGAATTTTCAAAATCCATGGCCACATGTTTACAATTTCACGTAAAAAAATTGCTAAAATTCCAGCTGAAATTTTTTCAAAGTCCCTTAAAAATTTTCCAATTTTTGTCCCAATTCTTCCCATTCCCAGTGAAACTTTTCAAATCCCTCTCAAAATTGTTGAAATTCTCTTGAAGCTTTTAAAATTCTCTCTAGAATTTTCAAAATCCATGTCCACATGTTTACAATTTCACGTCAAAAAATGGCTAAAATTCCAGTTGAAATTTTTTCAAAGTCCCTTCAAAATTTTCCAATTTTTGTCCCAATTCTTCCCATTCCCATTGAAACTTTTCAAATCCCTCTCCAAATTGTTGAAATTCTGTTGAAGCTTTTAAAATTCTCTCTAGAATTTTCAAAATCCATGTCCACATGTTTACAATTTCACGTCAAAAAATGGCTAAAATTCCAGTTGAAATTTTTTCAAAGTCCCTTAAAAATTTTCCAATTTTTGTCCCAATTCTTCCCATTCCCATTGAAACTTTTCAAATCCCTCTCAAAATTGTTTCAATTCTCTTGAAGCTTTTAAAATTCTCTCTAGAATTTTCAATATCCATGTCCACATGTTTACAATTTCACGTCAAAAAATGGCTAAAATTCCAGTTGAAATTTTTTCAAAGTCCCTTAAAAATTTTCCAATTTTTGTCCCAATTCTTCCCATTCCCATTGAAACTTTTCAAATCCCTCTCAAAATTGTTGAAATTCTCTTGAAGCTTTTAAAATTCTCTCTAGAATTTTCAAAATCCATGGCCACATGTTTACAATTTCACGTCAAAAAATGGCTAAAATTCCAGTTGAAATTTTTTCAAAGTCCCTTCAAAATTTTCCAATTTTTGTCCCAATTCTTCCCATTCCCATTGAAACTTTTCAAATCCCTCTCAAAATTGTTGAAATTCTCTTGAAGCTTTTAAAATTCTCTCTAGAATTTTCAAAATCCATGTCCACATGTTTACAATTTCACATAAAAAAATGGCTAAAATTCCAGCTGAAATTTTTTCAAAGTCCCTTAAAAATTTTCCAATTTTTGTCCCAATTCTTCCCATTCCCATTGAAACTTTTCAAATTCCTCTCAAAATTGTTGAAATTCTCTTGAAGTTTTTAAAATTCTCTCTAGAATTTTCAAAATCCATGTCCACATGTTTACAATTTCACGTCAAAAAATGGCTAAAATTCCAGTTGAAATTTTTTCAAAGTCCCTTAAAAATTTTCCAATTTTTGTCCCAATTCTTCCCATTCCCATTGAAACTTTTCAAATCCCTCTCAAAATTGTTGAAATTCTCTTGAAGCTTTTAAAATTCTCTCTAGAATTTTCAAAATCCATGTCCACATGTTTACAATTTCACGACAAAAAATTGCTAAAATTCCAGTTGAAATTTTTTCAAAGTCCCTTAAAAGTTTTCCAATTTTTGTCCCAATTCTTCCCATTCCCATTGAAACTTTTCAAATCCCTCTCAAAATTGTTGAAATTCTCTTGAAGCTTTTAAAATTCTCTCTAGAATTTTCAAAATCCATGGCCACATGTTTACAATTTCACGTAAAAAAATTGCTAAAATTCCAGCTGAAATTTTTTCAAAGTCCCTTAAAAATTTTCCAATTTTTGTCCCAATTCTTCCCATTCCCAGTGAAACTTTTCAAATCCCTCTCAAAATTGTTGAAATTCTCTTGAAGCTTTTAAAATTCTCTCTAGAATTTTCAAAATCCATGTCCACATGTTTACAATTTCACGTCAAAAAATGGCTAAAATTCCAGTTGAAATTTTTTCAAAGTCCCTTAAAAATTTTCCAATTTTTGTCCCAATTCTTCCCATTCCCATTGAAACTTTTCAAATCCCTCTCAAAATTGTTGAAATTCTCTTGAAGCTTTTAAAATTCTCTCTAGAATTTTCAAAATCCATGTCCACATGTTTACAATTTCACGTCAAAAAATGGCTAAAATTCCAGTTGAAATTTTTTCAAAGTCCCTTAAAAAATTTCCAATTTTTGTCCCAATTCTTCCCATTCCCATTGAAACTTTTCAAATCCCTCTCAAAATTGTTGAAATTCTCTTGAAGCTTTTAAAATTCTCTCTAGAATTTTCAAAATCCATGTCCACATGTTTACAATTTCACGTCAAAAAATGGCTAAAATTCCAGTTGAAATTTTTTCAAAGTCCCTTAAAAATTTTCCAATTTTTGTCCCAATTCTTCCCATTCCCATTGAAACTTTTCAAATCCCTCTCAAAATTGTTGAAATTCTCTTGAAGCTTTTAAAATTCTCTCTAGAATTTTCAAAATCCATGTCCACATGTTTACAATTTCACATTAAAAAATTGTTAAAATTCCAGTTGAAATTTTTTCAAAGTCCCTTAAAAATTTTCCAATTTTTGTCCCAATTCTTCCCATTCCCATTGAAACTTTTCAAATCCCTCTCAAAATTGTTTCAATTCTCTTGAAGCTTTTAAAATTCTCTCTAGAATTTTCAAAATCCATGTCCACATGTTTACAATTTCACGTCAAAAAATGGCTAAAATTCCAGTTGAAATTTTTTCAAAGTCCCTTAAAAATTTTCCAATTTTTGTCCCAATTCTTCCCATTCCCATTGAAACTTTTCAAATCCCTCTCAAAATTGTTGAAATTCTCTTGAAGCTTTTAAAATTCTCTCTAGAATTTTCAAAATCCATGTCCACATGTTTACAATTTCACATTAAAAAATTGTTAAAATTCCAGTTGAAATTTTTTCAAAGTCCCTTAAAAATTTTCCAATTTTTGTCCCAATTCTTCCCATTCCCATTGAAACTTTTCAAATCCCTCTCAAAATTGTTGAAATTCTCTTGAAGCTTTTAAAATTCTCTCTAGAATTTTCAAAATCCATGTCCACATGTTTACAATTTCACGTCAAAAAATGGCTAAAATTCCAGTTGAAATTTTTTCAAAGTCCCTTAAAAATTTTCCAATTTTTGTCCCAATTCTTCCCATTCCCATTGAAACTTTTCAAATCCCTCTCAAAATTGTTGAAATTCTCTTGAAGCTTTTAAAATTCTCTCTAGAATTTTCAAAATCCATGTCCACATGTTTACAATTTCACATTAAAAAATTGTTAAAATTCCAGCTGAAATTTTTTCAAAGTCCCTTAAAAATTTTCCAATTTTTGTCCCAATTCTTCCCATTCCCATTGAAACTTTTCAAATCCCTCTCAAAATTGTTGAAATTCTCTTGAAGCTTTTAAAATTCTCTCTAGAATTTTCAAAATCCATGTCCACATGTTTACAATTTCACATAAAAAAATGGCTAAAATTCCAGTTGACATTTTTTCAAAGTCCCTTAAAAATTTTCCAATTTTTGTCCCAATTCTTCCCATTCCCATTGAAACTTTTCAAATCCCTCTCAAAATTGTTGAAATTCTCTTGAAGCTTTTAAAATTCTCTCTAGAATTTTCAAAATCCATGTCCACATGTTTACAATTTCACGTCAAAAAATGGCTAAAATTCCAGTTGAAATTTTTTCAAAGTCCCTTAAAAATTTTCCAATTTTTGTCCCAATTCTTCCCATTCCCATTGAAACTTTTCAAATCCCTCTCAAAATTGTTGAAATTCTCTTGAAGCTTTTAAAATTCTCTCTAGAATTTTCAAAATCCATGGCCACATGTTTACAATTTCACGTCAAAAAATGGCTAAAATTCCAGTTGAAATTTTTTCAAAGTCCCTTCAAAATTTTCCAATTTTTGTCCCAATTCTTCCCATTCCCATTGAAACTTTTCAAATCCCTCTCAAAATTGTTGAAATTCTCTTGAAGCTTTTAAAATTCTCTCTAGAATTTTCAAAATCCATGTCCACATGTTTACAATTTCACATAAAAAAATGGCTAAAATTCCAGCTGAAATTTTTTCAAAGTCCCTTAAAAATTTTCCAATTTTTGTCCCAATTCTTCCCATTCCCATTGAAACTTTTCAAATTCCTCTCAAAATTGTTGAAATTCTCTTGAAGTTTTTAAAATTCTCTCTAGAATTTTCAAAATCCATGTCCACATGTTTACAATTTCACGTCAAAAAATGGCTAAAATTCCAGTTGAAATTTTTTCAAAGTCCCTTAAAAATTTTCCAATTTTTGTCCCAATTCTTCCCATTCCCATTGAAACTTTTCAAATCCCTCTCAAAATTGTTGAAATTCTCTTGAAGCTTTTAAAATTCTCTCTAGAATTTTCAAAATCCATGTCCACATGTTTACAATTTCACGACAAAAAATTGCTAAAATTCCAGTTGAAATTTTTTCAAAGTCCCTTAAAAGTTTTCCAATTTTTGTCCCAATTCTTCCCATTCCCATTGAAACTTTTCAAATCCCTCTCAAAATTGTTGAAATTCTCTTGAAGCTTTTAAAATTCTCTCTAGAATTTTCAAAATCCATGGCCACATGTTTACAATTTCACGTAAAAAAATTGCTAAAATTCCAGCTGAAATTTTTTCAAAGTCCCTTAAAAATTTTCCAATTTTTGTCCCAATTCTTCCCATTCCCAGTGAAACTTTTCAAATCCCTCTCAAAATTGTTGAAATTCTCTTGAAGCTTTTAAAATTCTCTCTAGAATTTTCAAAATCCATGTCCACATGTTTACAATTTCACGTCAAAAAATGGCTAAAATTCCAGTTGAAATTTTTTCAAAGTCCCTTAAAAATTTTCCAATTTTTGTCCCAATTCTTCCCATTCCCATTGAAACTTTTCAAATCCCTCTCAAAATTGTTGAAATTCTCTTGAAGCTTTTAAAATTCTCTCTAGAATTTTCAAAATCCATGTCCACATGTTTACAATTTCACGTCAAAAAATGGCTAAAATTCCAGTTGAAATTTTTTCAAAGTCCCTTAAAAAATTTCCAATTTTTGTCCCAATTCTTCCCATTCCCATTGAAACTTTTCAAATCCCTCTCAAAATTGTTGAAATTCTCTTGAAGCTTTTAAAATTCTCTCTAGAATTTTCAAAATCCATGTCCACATGTTTACAATTTCACGTCAAAAAATGGCTAAAATTCCAGTTGAAATTTTTTCAAAGTCCCTTAAAAATTTTCCAATTTTTGTCCCAATTCTTCCCATTCCCATTGAAACTTTTCAAATCCCTCTCAAAATTGTTGAAATTCTCTTGAAGCTTTTAAAATTCTCTCTAGAATTTTCAAAATCCATGTCCACATGTTTACAATTTCACATTAAAAAATTGTTAAAATTCCAGTTGAAATTTTTTCAAAGTCCCTTAAAAATTTTCCAATTTTTGTCCCAATTCTTCCCATTCCCATTGAAACTTTTCAAATCCCTCTCAAAATTGTTTCAATTCTCTTGAAGCTTTTAAAATTCTCTCTAGAATTTTCAAAATCCATGTCCACATGTTTACAATTTCACGTCAAAAAATGGCTAAAATTCCAGTTGAAATTTTTTCAAAGTCCCTTAAAAATTTTCCAATTTTTGTCCCAATTCTTCCCATTCCCATTGAAACTTTTCAAATCCCTCTCAAAATTGTTGAAATTCTCTTGAAGCTTTTAAAATTCTCTCTAGAATTTTCAAAATCCATGTCCACATGTTTACAATTTCACATTAAAAAATTGTTAAAATTCCAGTTGAAATTTTTTCAAAGTCCCTTAAAAATTTTCCAATTTTTGTCCCAATTCTTCCCATTCCCATTGAAACTTTTCAAATCCCTCTCAAAATTGTTGAAATTCTCTTGAAGCTTTTAAAATTCTCTCTAGAATTTTCAAAATCCATGTCCACATGTTTACAATTTCACGTCAAAAAATGGCTAAAATTCCAGTTGAAATTTTTTCAAAGTCCCTTAAAAATTTTCCAATTTTTGTCCCAATTCTTCCCATTCCCATTGAAACTTTTCAAATCCCTCTCAAAATTGTTGAAATTCTCTTGAAGCTTTTAAAATTCTCTCTAGAATTTTCAAAATCCATGTCCACATGTTTACAATTTCACATTAAAAAATTGTTAAAATTCCAGCTGAAATTTTTTCAAAGTCCCTTAAAAATTTTCCAATTTTTGTCCCAATTCTTCCCATTCCCATTGAAACTTTTCAAATCCCTCTCAAAATTGTTGAAATTCTCTTGAAGCTTTTAAAATTCTCTCTAGAATTTTCAAAATCCATGTCCACATGTTTACAATTTCACATAAAAAAATGGCTAAAATTCCAGTTGACATTTTTTCAAAGTCCCTTAAAAATTTTCCAATTTTTGTCCCAATTCTTCCCATTCCCATTGAAACTTTTCAAATCCCTCTCAAAATTGTTGAAATTCTCTTGAAGCTTTTAAAATTCTCTCTAGAATTTTCAAAATCCATGTCCACATGTTTACAATTTCACGTCAAAAAATGGCTAAAATTCCAGTTGAAATTTTTTCAAAGTCCCTTAAAAATTTTCCAATTTTTGTCCCAATTCTTCCCATTCCCATTGAAACTTTTCAAATCCCTCTCAAAATTGTTGAAATTCTCTTGAAGCTTTTAAAATTCTCTCTAGAATTTTCAAAATCCATGTCCACATGTTTACAATTTCACGACAAAAAATGGCTAAAATTCCAGTTGAAATTTTTTCAAAGTCCCTTAAAAGTTTTCCAATTTTTGTCCCAATTCTTCCCATTCCCATTGAAACTTTTCAAATCCCTCTCAAAATTGTTGAAATTCTCTTGAAGCTTTTAAAATTCTCTCTAGAATTTTCAAAATCCATGTCCACATGTTTACAATTTCACGTAAAAAAATTGCTAAAATTCCAGCTGAAATTTTTTCAAAGTCCCTTAAAAATTTTCCAATTTTTGTCCCAATTCTTCCCATTCCCATTGAAACTTTTCAAATTCCTCTCAAAATTGTTGAAATTCTCTTGAAGTTTTTAAAATTCTCTCTAGAATTTTCAAAATCCATGTCCACATGTTTACAATTTCACGTCAAAAAATGGCTAAAATTCCAGTTGAAATTTTTTCAAAGTCCCTTAAAAATTTTCCAATTTTTGTCCCAATTCTTCCCATTCCCATTGAAACTTTTCAAATCCCTCTCAAAATTGTTGAAATTCTGTTGAAGCTTTTAAAATTCTCTCTAGAATTTTCAAAATCCATGTCCACATGTTTACAATTTCACGTCAAAAAATGGCTAAAATTCCAGTTGAAATTTTTTCAAAGTCCCTTAAAAATTTTCCAATTTTTGTCCCAATTCTTCCCATTCCCACTGAAACTTTTCAAATCTCTCTCCAAATTGTTGAAATTCTCTTGAAGCTTTTAAAATTCTCTCTAGAATTTTCAAAATCCATGGCCACATGTTTACAATTTCACATTAAAAAATTGTTAAAATTCCAGTTGAAATTTTTTCAAAGTCCCTTAAAAATTTTCCAATTTTTGTCCCAATTCTTCCCATTCCCACTGAAACTTTTCAAATCTCTCTCCAAATTGTTGAAATTCTGTTGAAGCTTTTAAAATTCTCTCTAGAATTTTCAAAATCCATGGCCACATGTTTACAATTTCACGTCAAAAAATGGCTAAAATTCCAGTTGAAATTTTTTCAAAGTCCCTTAAAAATTTTCCAATTTTTGTCCCAATTCTTCCCATTCCCATTGAAACTTTTCAAATCCCTCTCAAAATTGTTGAAATTCTCTTGAAGCTTTTAAAATTCTCTCTAGAATTTTCAAAATCCATGTCCACATGTTTACAATTTCACATTAAAAAATTGTTAAAATTCCAGTTGAAATTTTTTCAAAGTCCCTTAAAAATTTTCCAATTTTTGTCCCAATTCTTCCCATTCCCATTGAAACTTTTCAAATCCCTCTCAAAATTGTTGAAATTCTCTTGAAGCTTTTAAAATTCTCTCTAGAATTTTCAAAATCCATGTCCACATGTTTACAATTTCACGTCAAAAAATGGCTAAAATTCCAGTTGAAATTTTTTCAAAGTCCCTTAAAAATTTTCCAATTTTTGTCCCAATTCTTCCCATTCCCATTGAAACTTTTCAAATCCCTCTCAAAATTGTTGAAATTCTCTTGAAGCTTTTAAAATTCTCTCTAGAATTTTCAAAATCCATGTCCACATGTTTACAATTTCACGTCAAAAAATGGCTAAAATTCCAGTTGAAATTTTTTCAAAGTCCCTTAAAAATTTTCCAATTTTTGTCCCAATTCTTCCCATTCCCATTGAAACTTTTCAAATCCCTCTCAAAATTGTTGAAATTCTCTTGAAGCTTTTAAAATTCTCTCTAGAATTTTCAAAATCCATGTCCACATGTTTACAATTTCACATTAAAAAATTGTTAAAATTCCAGTTGAAATTTTTTCAAAGTCCCTTAAAAATTTTCCAATTTTTGTCCCAATTCTTCCCATTCCCATTGAAACTTTTCAAATCCCTCTCAAAATTGTTGAAATTCTCTTGAAGCTTTTAAAATTCTCTCTAGAATTTTCAAAATCCATGTCCACATGTTTACAATTTCACATTAAAAAATTGTTAAAATTCCAGTTGAAATTTTTTCAAAGTCCCTTAAAAATTTTCCAATTTTTGTCCCAATTCTTCCCATTCCCATTGAAACTTTTCAAATCCCTCTCAAAATTGTTGAAATTCTCTTGAAGCTTTTAAAATTCTCTCTAGAATTTTCAAAATCCATGTCCACATGTTTACAATTTCACGTCAAAAAATGGCTAAAATTCCAGTTGAAATTTTTTCAAAGTCCCTTAAAAATTTTCCAATTTTTGTCCCAATTCTTCCCATTCCCATTGAAACTTTTCAAATCCCTCTCAAAATTGTTGAAATTCTCTGGAAGCTTTTAAAATTCTCTCTAGAATTTTCAAAATCCATGTCCACATGTTTACAATTTCACATAAAAAAATGGCTAAAATTCCAGCTGAAATTTTTTCAAAGTCCCTTAAAAATTTTCCAATTTTTGTCCCAATTCTTCCCATTCCCATTGAAACTTTTCAAATTCCTCTCAAAATTGTTGAAATTCTCTTGAAGTTTTTAAAATTCTCTCTAGAATTTTCAAAATCCATGTCCACATGTTTACAATTTCACGTCAAAAAATGGCTAAAATTCCAGTTGAAATTTTTTCAAAGTCCCTTAAAAATTTTCCAATTTTTGTCCCAATTCTTCCCATTCCCATTGAAACTTTTCAAATCCCTCTCAAAATTGTTGAAATTCTCTTGAAGCTTTTAAAATTCTCTCTAGAATTTTCAAAATCCATGTCCACATGTTTACAATTTCACGACAAAAAATTGCTAAAATTCCAGTTGAAATTTTTTCAAAGTCCCTTAAAAGTTTTCCAATTTTTGTCCCAATTCTTCCCATTCCCATTGAAACTTTTCAAATCCCTCTCAAAATTGTTGAAATTCTCTTGAAGCTTTTAAAATTCTCTCTAGAATTTTCAAAATCCATGGCCACATGTTTACAATTTCACGTAAAAAAATTGCTAAAATTCCAGCTGAAATTTTTTCAAAGTCCCTTAAAAATTTTCCAATTTTTGTCCCAATTCTTCCCATTCCCATTGAAACTTTTCAAATCCCTCTCCAAATTGTTGAAATTCTCTTGAAGCTTTTAAAATTCTCTCTAGAATTTTCAAAATCCATGTCCACATGTTTACAATTTCACGTCAAAAAATGGCTAAAATTCCAGTTGAAATTTTTTCAAAGTCCCTTAAAAATTTTCCAATTTTTGTCCCAATTCTTCCCATTCCCATTGAAACTTTTCAAATCCCTCTCCAAATTGTTGAAATTCTGTTGAAGCTTTTAAAATTCTCTCTAGAGTTTTCAAAATCCATGGCCACATGTTTACAACTTCACGACAAAAAATGGCTAAAATTCCAGCTGAAATTTTTTCAAAGTCCCTTCAAAATTTTCCAATTTTTGTCCCAATTCTTCCCATTCCCATTGAAACTTTTCACATCCCTCTCAAAATTGTTGAAATTCTCTTGAAGCTTTTAAAATTCTCTCTAGAATTTTCAAAATCCATGGCCACATGTTTACAATTTCACGTCAAAAAATGGCTAAAATTCCAGTTGAAATTTTTTCAAAGTCCCTTAAAAATTTTCCAATTTTTGTCCCAATTCTTCCCATTCCCATTGAAACTTTTCAAATCCCTCTCCAAATTTTTGAAATTCTCTTGAAGCTTTTAAAATTCTCTCTAGAATTTTCAAAATCCATGTCCACATGTTTACAATTTCACGTCAAAAAATGGCTAAAATTCCAGTTGAAATTTTTTCAAAGTCCCTTAAAAATTTTCCAATTTTTGTCCCAATTCTTCCCATTCCCATTGAAACTTTTCAAATCCCTCTCAAAATTGTTGAAATTCTCTTGAAGCTTTTAAAATTCTCTCTAGAATTTTCAAAATCCATGTCCACATGTTTACAATTTCACATTAAAAAATTGTTAAAATTCCAGTTGAAATTTTTTCAAAGTCCCTTAAAAATTTTCCAATTTTTGTCCCAATTCTTCCCATTCCCATTGAAACTTTTCAAATCCCTCTCAAAATTGTTTCAATTCTCTTGAAGCTTTTAAAATTCTCTCTAGAATTTTCAAAATCCATGTCCACATGTTTACAATTTCACGTCAAAAAATGGCTAAAATTCCAGTTGAAATTTTTTCAAAGTCCCTTAAAAATTTTCCAATTTTTGTCCCAATTCTTCCCATTCCCATTGAAACTTTTCAAATCCCTCTCAAAATTGTTGAAATTCTCTTGAAGCTTTTAAAATTCTCTCTAGAATTTTCAAAATCCATGTCCACATGTTTACAATTTCACATTAAAAAATTGTTAAAATTCCAGCTGAAATTTTTTCAAAGTCCCTTAAAAATTTTCCAATTTTTGTCCCAATTCTTCCCATTCCCATTGAAACTTTTCAAATCCCTCTCAAAATTGTTGAAATTCTCTTGAAGCTTTTAAAATTCTCTCTAGAATTTTCAAAATCCATGTCCACATGTTTACAATTTCACATAAAAAAATGGCTAAAATTCCAGTTGACATTTTTTCAAAGTCCCTTAAAAATTTTCCAATTTTTGTCCCAATTCTTCCCATTCCCATTGAAACTTTTCAAATCCCTCTCAAAATTGTTGAAATTCTCTTGAAGCTTTTAAAATTCTCTCTAGAATTTTCAAAATCCATGTCCACATGTTTACAATTTCACGTCAAAAAATGGCTAAAATTCCAGTTGAAATTTTTTCAAAGTCCCTTAAAAATTTTCCAATTTTTGTCCCAATTCTTCCCATTCCCATTGAAACTTTTCAAATCCCTCTCAAAATTGTTGAAATTCTCTTGAAGCTTTTAAAATTCTCTCTAGAATTTTCAAAATCCATGTCCACATGTTTACAATTTCACGACAAAAAATGGCTAAAATTCCAGTTGAAATTTTTTCAAAGTCCCTTAAAAGTTTTCCAATTTTTGTCCCAATTCTTCCCATTCCCATTGAAACTTTTCAAATCCCTCTCAAAATTGTTGAAATTCTCTTGAAGCTTTTAAAATTCTCTCTAGAATTTTCAAAATCCATGTCCACATGTTTACAATTTCACGTAAAAAAATTGCTAAAATTCCAGCTGAAATTTTTTCAAAGTCCCTTAAAAATTTTCCAATTTTTGTCCCAATTCTTCCCATTCCCATTGAAACTTTTCAAATTCCTCTCAAAATTGTTGAAATTCTCTTGAAGTTTTTAAAATTCTCTCTAGAATTTTCAAAATCCATGTCCACATGTTTACAATTTCACGTCAAAAAATGGCTAAAATTCCAGTTGAAATTTTTTCAAAGTCCCTTAAAAATTTTCCAATTTTTGTCCCAATTCTTCCCATTCCCATTGAAACTTTTCAAATCCCTCTCAAAATTGTTGAAATTCTGTTGAAGCTTTTAAAATTCTCTCTAGAATTTTCAAAATCCATGTCCACATGTTTACAATTTCACGTCAAAAAATGGCTAAAATTCCAGTTGAAATTTTTTCAAAGTCCCTTAAAAATTTTCCAATTTTTGTCCCAATTCTTCCCATTCCCACTGAAACTTTTCAAATCTCTCTCCAAATTGTTGAAATTCTCTTGAAGCTTTTAAAATTCTCTCTAGAATTTTCAAAATCCATGGCCACATGTTTACAATTTCACATTAAAAAATTGTTAAAATTCCAGTTGAAATTTTTTCAAAGTCCCTTAAAAATTTTCCAATTTTTGTCCCAATTCTTCCCATTCCCACTGAAACTTTTCAAATCTCTCTCCAAATTGTTGAAATTCTGTTGAAGCTTTTAAAATTCTCTCTAGAATTTTCAAAATCCATGGCCACATGTTTACAATTTCACGTCAAAAAATGGCTAAAATTCCAGTTGAAATTTTTTCAAAGTCCCTTAAAAATTTTCCAATTTTTGTCCCAATTCTTCCCATTCCCATTGAAACTTTTCAAATCCCTCTCAAAATTGTTGAAATTCTCTTGAAGCTTTTAAAATTCTCTCTAGAATTTTCAAAATCCATGTCCACATGTTTACAATTTCACATTAAAAAATTGTTAAAATTCCAGTTGAAATTTTTTCAAAGTCCCTTAAAAATTTTCCAATTTTTGTCCCAATTCTTCCCATTCCCATTGAAACTTTTCAAATCCCTCTCAAAATTGTTGAAATTCTCTTGAAGCTTTTAAAATTCTCTCTAGAATTTTCAAAATCCATGTCCACATGTTTACAATTTCACATTAAAAAATTGTTAAAATTCCAGTTGAAATTTTTTCAAAGTCCCTTAAAAATTTTCCAATTTTTGTCCCAATTCTTCCCATTCCCATTGAAACTTTTCAAATCCCTCTCAAAATTGTTGAAATTCTCTTGAAGCTTTTAAAATTCTCTCTAGAATTTTCAAAATCCATGGCCACATGTTTACAATTTCACGTCAAAAAATGGCTAAAATTCCAGTTGAAATTTTTTCAAAGTCCCTTAAAAATTTTCCAATTTTTGTCCCAATTCTTCCCATTCCCATTGAAACTTTTCAAATCCCTCTCAAAATTGTTGAAATTCTCTTGAAGCTTTTAAAATTCTCTCTAGAATTTTCAAAATCCATGTCCACATGTTTACAATTTCACATTAAAAAATTGTTAAAATTCCAGTTGAAATTTTTTCAAAGTCCCTTAAAAATTTTCCAATTTTTGTCCCAATTCTTCCCATTCCCATTGAAACTTTTCAAATCCCTCTCAAAATTGTTGAAATTCTCTTGAAGCTTTTAAAATTCTCTCTAGAATTTTCAAAATCCATGGCCACAGGTTTACAATTTCACGTCAAAAAATGGCTAAAATTCCAGTTGAAATTTTTTCAAAGTCCCTTAAAAATTTTCCAATTTTTGTCCCAATTCTTCCCATTCCCATTGAAACTTTTCAAATCCCTCTCAAAATTGTTGAAATTCTCTTGAAGCTTTTAAAATTCTCTCTAGAATTTTCAAAATCCATGTCCACATGTTTACAATTTCACATTAAAAAATTGTTAAAATTCCAGTTGAAATTTTTTCAAAGTCCCTTAAAAATTTTCCAATTTTTGTCCCAATTCTTCCCATTCCCATTGAAACTTTTCAAATCCCTCTCAAAATTGTTTCAATTCTCTTGAAGCTTTTAAAATTCTCTCTAGAATTTTCAAAATCCATGTCCACATGTTTACAATTTCACGTCAAAAAATGGCTAAAATTCCAGTTGAAATTTTTTCAAAGTCCCTTAAAAATTTTCCAATTTTTGTCCCAATTCTTCCCATTCCCATTGAAACTTTTCAAATCCCTCTCAAAATTGTTTCAATTCTCTTGAAGCTTTTAAAATTCTCTCTAGAATTTTCAAAATCCATGTCCACATGTTTACAATTTCACGTCAAAAAATGGCTAAAATTCCAGTTGAAATTTTTTCAAAGTCCCTTAAAAATTTTCCAATTTTTGTCCCAATTCTTCCCATTCCCATTGAAACTTTTCAAATCCCTCTCAAAATTGTTGAAATTCTCTTGAAGCTTTTAAAATTCTCTCTAGAATTTTCAAAATCCATGTCCACATGTTTACAATTTCACATTAAAAAATTGTTAAAATTCCAGTTGAAATTTTTTCAAAGTCCCTTAAAAATTTTCCAATTTTTGTCCCAATTCTTCCCATTCCCATTGAAACTTTTCAAATCCCTCTCAAAATTGTTGAAATTCTCTTGAAGCTTTTAAAATTCTCTCTAGAATTTTCAAAATCCATGGCCACATGTTTACAATTTCACGTCAAAAAATGGCTAAAATTCCAGTTGAAATTTTTTCAAAGTCCCTTAAAAATTTTCCAATTTTTGTCCCAATTCTTCCCATTCCCATTGAAACTTTTCAAATCCCTCTCAAAATTGTTGAAATTCTCTTGAAGCTTTTAAAATTCTCTCTAGAATTTTCAAAATCCATGTCCACATGTTTACAATTTCACATTAAAAAATTGTTAAAATTCCAGTTGAAATTTTTTCAAAGTCCCTTAAAAATTTTCCAATTTTTGTCCCAATTCTTCCCATTCCCATTGAAACTTTTCAAATCCCTCTCAAAATTGTTGAAATTCTCTTGAAGCTTTTAAAATTCTCTCTAGAATTTTCAAAATCCATGTCCACATGTTTACAATTTCACGTCAAAAAATGGCTAAAATTCCAGTTGAAATTTTTTCAAAGTCCCTTAAAAATTTTCCAATTTTTGTCCCAATTCTTCCCATTCCCATTGAAACTTTTCAAATCCCTCTCAAAATTGTTGAAATTCTCTGGAAGCTTTTAAAATTCTCTCTAGAATTTTCAAAATCCATGTCCACATGTTTACAATTTCACATAAAAAAATGGCTAAAATTCCAGCTGAAATTTTTTCAAAGTCCCTTAAAAATTTTCCAATTTTTGTCCCAATTCTTCCCATTCCCATTGAAACTTTTCAAATTCCTCTCAAAATTGTTGAAATTCTCTTGAAGTTTTTAAAATTCTCTCTAGAATTTTCAAAATCCATGTCCACATGTTTACAATTTCACGTCAAAAAATGGCTAAAATTCCAGTTGAAATTTTTTCAAAGTCCCTTAAAAATTTTCCAATTTTTGTCCCAATTCTTCCCATTCCCATTGAAACTTTTCAAATCCCTCTCAAAATTGTTGAAATTCTCTTGAAGCTTTTAAAATTCTCTCTAGAATTTTCAAAATCCATGTCCACATGTTTACAATTTCACGACAAAAAATTGCTAAAATTCCAGTTGAAATTTTTTCAAAGTCCCTTAAAAGTTTTCCAATTTTTGTCCCAATTCTTCCCATTCCCATTGAAACTTTTCAAATCCCTCTCAAAATTGTTGAAATTCTCTTGAAGCTTTTAAAATTCTCTCTAGAATTTTCAAAATCCATGGCCACATGTTTACAATTTCACGTAAAAAAATTGCTAAAATTCCAGCTGAAATTTTTTCAAAGTCCCTTAAAAATTTTCCAATTTTTGTCCCAATTCTTCCCATTCCCAGTGAAACTTTTCAAATCCCTCTCAAAATTGTTGAAATTCTCTTGAAGCTTTTAAAATTCTCTCTAGAATTTTCAAAATCCATGTCCACATGTTTACAATTTCACGTCAAAAAATGGCTAAAATTCCAGTTGAAATTTTTTCAAAGTCCCTTAAAAATTTTCCAATTTTTGTCCCAATTCTTCCCATTCCCATTGAAACTTTTCAAATCCCTCTCCAAATTGTTGAAATTCTGTTGAAGCTTTTAAAATTCTCTCTAGAGTTTTCAAAATCCATGGCCACATGTTTACAACTTCACGACAAAAAATGGCTAAAATTCCAGCTGAAATTTTTTCAAAGTCCCTTCAAAATTTTCCAATTTTTGTCCCAATTCTTCCCATTCCCATTGAAACTTTTCACATCCCTCTCAAAATTGTTGAAATTCTCTTGAAGCTTTTAAAATTCTCTCTAGAATTTTCAAAATCCATGGCCACATGTTTACAATTTCACGTCAAAAAATGGCTAAAATTCCAGTTGAAATTTTTTCAAAGTCCCTTAAAAAATTTCCAATTTTTGTCCCAATTCTTCCCATTCCCATTGAAACTTTTCAAATCCCTCTCAAAATTGTTGAAATTCTCTTGAAGCTTTTAAAATTCTCTCTAGAATTTTCAAAATCCATGTCCACATGTTTACAATTTCACGTCAAAAAATGGCTAAAATTCCAGTTGAAATTTTTTCAAAGTCCCTTAAAAATTTTCCAATTTTTGTCCCAATTCTTCCCATTCCCATTGAAACTTTTCAAATCCCTCTCAAAATTGTTGAAATTCTCTTGAAGCTTTTAAAATTCTCTCTAGAATTTTCAAAATCCATGTCCACATGTTTACAATTTCACATTAAAAAATTGTTAAAATTCCAGTTGAAATTTTTTCAAAGTCCCTTAAAAATTTTCCAATTTTTGTCCCAATTCTTCCCATTCCCATTGAAACTTTTCAAATCCCTCTCCAAATTGTTGAAATTCTCTTGAAGCTTTTAAAATTCTCTCTAGAATTTTCAAAATCCATGTCCACATGTTTACAATTTCACGTCAAAAAATGGCTAAAATTCCAGTTGAAATTTTTTCAAAGTCCCTTAAAAATTTTCCAATTTTTGTCCCAATTCTTCCCATTCCCATTGAAACTTTTCAAATCCCTCTCCAAATTGTTGAAATTCTCTTGAAGCTTTTAAAATTCTCTCTAGAATTTTCAAAATCCATGTCCACATGTTTACAATTTCACGTCAAAAAATGGCTAAAATTCCAGTTGAAATTTTTTCAAAGTCCCTTAAAAATTTTCCAATTTTTGTCCCAATTCTTCCCATTCCCACTGAAACTTTTCAAATCGCTCTCCAAATTGTTGAAATTCTCTTGAAGCTTTTAAAATTCTCTCTAGAATTTTCAAAATCCATGGCCACATGTTTACAATTTCACATTAAAAAATTGTTAAAATTCCAGTTGAAATTTTTTCAAAGTCCCTTAAAAATTTTCCAATTTTTGTCCCAATTCTTCCCATTCCCACTGAAACTTTTCAAATCTCTCTCCAAATTTTTGAAATTCTCTTGAAGCTTTTAAAATTCTCTCTAGAATTTTCAAAATCCATGGCCACATGTTTACAATTTCACGTCAAAAAATGGCTAAAATTCCAGTTGAAATTTTTTCAAAGTCCCTTAAAAATTTTCCAATTTTTGTCCCAATTCTTCCCATTCCCATTGAAACTTTTCAAATCCCTCTCAAAATTGTTGAAATTCTCTTGAAGCTTTTAAAATTCTCTCTAGAATTTTCAAAATCCATGGCCACATGTTTACAATTTCACGTCAAAAAATGGCTAAAATTCCAGTTGAAATTTTTTCAAAGTCCCTTAAAAATTTTCCAATTTTTGTCCCAATTCTTCCCATTCCCATTGAAACTTTTCAAATCCCTCTCAAAATTGTTGAAATTCTCTTGAAGCTTTTAAAATTCTCTCTAGAATTTTCAAAATCCATGTCCACATGTTTACAATTTCACATTAAAAAATTGTTAAAATTCCAGTTGAAATTTTTTCAAAGTCCCTTAAAAATTTTCCAATTTTTGTCCCAATTCTTCCCATTCCCATTGAAACTTTTCAAATCCCTCTCAAAATTGTTGAAATTCTCTTGAAGCTTTTAAAATTCTCTCTAGAATTTTCAAAATCCATGTCCACATGTTTACAATTTCACGTCAAAAAATGGCTAAAATTCCAGTTGAAATTTTTTCAAAGTCCCTTAAAAATTTTCCAATTTTTGTCCCAATTCTTCCCATTCCCATTGAAACTTTTCAAATCCCTCTCAAAATTGTTGAAATTCTCTTGAAGCTTTTAAAATTCTCTCTAGAATTTTCAAAATCCATGTCCACATGTTTACAATTTCACGTCAAAAAATGGCTAAAATTCCAGTTGAAATTTTTTCAAAGTCCCTTAAAAATTTTCCAATTTTTGTCCCAATTCTTCCCATTCCCACTGAAACTTTTCAAATCGCTCTCCAAATTGTTGAAATTCTCTTGAAGCTTTTAAAATTCTCTCTAGAATTTTCAAAATCCATGGCCACATGTTTACAATTTCACATTAAAAAATTGTTAAAATTCCAGTTGAAATTTTTTCAAAGTCCCTTAAAAATTTTCCAATTTTTGTCCCAATTCTTCCCATTCCCACTGAAACTTTTCAAATCTCTCTCCAAATTTTTGAAATTCTCTTGAAGCTTTTAAAATTCTCTCTAGAATTTTCAAAATCCATGGCCACATGTTTACAATTTCACGTCAAAAAATGGCTAAAATTCCAGTTGAAATTTTTTCAAAGTCCCTTAAAAATTTTCCAATTTTTGTCCCAATTCTTCCCATTCCCATTGAAACTTTTCAAATCCCTCTCAAAATTGTTGAAATTCTCTTGAAGCTTTTAAAATTCTCTCTAGAATTTTCAAAATCCATGTCCACATGTTTACAATTTCACATTAAAAAATTGTTAAAATTCCAGTTGAAATTTTTTCAAAGTCCCTTAAAAATTTTCCAATTTTTGTCCCAATTCTTCCCATTCCCATTGAAACTTTTCAAATCCCTCTCAAAATTGTTGAAATTCTCTTGAAGCTTTTAAAATTCTCTCTAGAATTTTCAAAATCCATGTCCACATGTTTACAATTTCACGTCAAAAAATGGCTAAAATTCCAGTTGAAATTTTTTCAAAGTCCCTTAAAAATTTTCCAATTTTTGTCCCAATTCTTCCCATTCCCATTGAAACTTTTCAAATCCCTCTCAAAATTGTTGAAATTCTCTTGAAGCTTTTAAAATTCTCTCTAGAATTTTCAAAATCCATGTCCACATGTTTACAATTTCACGTCAAAAAATGGCTAAAATTCCAGTTGAAATTTTTTCAAAGTCCCTTAAAAATTTTCCAATTTTTGTCCCAATTCTTCCCATTCCCATTGAAACTTTTCAAATCCCTCTCAAAATTGTTGAAATTCTCTTGAAGCTTTTAAAATTCTCTCTAGAATTTTCAAAATCCATGTCCACATGTTTACAATTTCACATTAAAAAATTGTTAAAATTCCAGTTGAAATTTTTTCAAAGTCCCTTAAAAATTTTCCAATTTTTGTCCCAATTCTTCCCATTCCCATTGAAACTTTTCAAATCCCTCTCAAAATTGTTTCAATTCTCTTGAAGCTTTTAAAATTCTCTCTAGAATTTTCAAAATCCATGTCCACATGTTTACAATTTCACGTCAAAAAATGGCTAAAATTCCAGTTGAAATTTTTTCAAAGTCCCTTAAAAATTTTCCAATTTTTGTCCCAATTCTTCCCATTCCCATTGAAACTTTTCAAATCCCTCTCAAAATTGTTGAAATTCTCTTGAAGCTTTTAAAATTCTCTCTAGAATTTTCAAAATCCATGTCCACATGTTTACAATTTCACATTAAAAAATTGTTAAAATTCCAGTTGAAATTTTTTCAAAGTCCCTTAAAAATTTTCCAATTTTTGTCCCAATTCTTCCCATTCCCATTGAAACTTTTCAAATCCCTCTCAAAATTGTTTCAATTCTCTTGAAGCTTTTAAAATTCTCTCTAGAATTTTCAAAATCCATGTCCACATGTTTACAATTTTACGTCAAAAAATGGCTAAAATTCCAGTTGAAATTTTTTCAAAGTCCCTTAAAAATTTTCCAATTTTTGTCCCAATTCTTCCCATTCCCATTGAAACTTTTCAAATCCCTCTCAAAATTGTTTCAATTCTCTTGAAGCTTTTAAAATTCTCTCTAGAATTTTCAAAATCCATGTCCACATGTTTACAATTTCACGTCAAAAAATGGCTAAAATTCCAGTTGAAATTTTTTCAAAGTCCCTTAAAAATTTTCCAATTTTTGTCCCAATTCTTCCCATTCCCATTGAAACTTTTCAAATCCCTCTCAAAATTGTTGAAATTCTCTTGAAGCTTTTAAAATTCTCTCTAGAATTTTCAAAATCCATGTCCACATGTTTACAATTTCACATTAAAAAATTGTTAAAATTCCAGTTGAAATTTTTTCAAAGTCCCTTAAAAATTTTCCAATTTTTGTCCCAATTCTTCCCATTCCCATTGAAACTTTTCAAATCCCTCTCAAAATTGTTGAAATTCTGTTGAAGCTTTTAAAATTCTCTCTAGAATTTTCAAAATCCATGTCCACATGTTTACAATTTCACGTCAAAAAATGGCTAAAATTCCAGTTGAAATTTTTTCAAAGTCCCTTAAAAATTTTCCAATTTTTGTCCCAATTCTTCCCATTCCCATTGAAACTTTTCAAATCCCTCTCAAAATTGTTGAAATTCTCTTGAAGCTTTTAAAATTCTCTCTATAATTTTCAAAATCCATGTCCACATGTTTACAATTTCACATTAAAAAATTGTTAAAATTCCAGTTGAAATTTTTTCAAAGTCCCTTAAAAATTTTCCAATTTTTGTCCCAATTCTTCCCATTCCCATTGAAACTTTTCAAATCCCTCTCAAAATTGTTTCAATTCTCTTGAAGCTTTTAAAATTCTCTCTAGAATTTTCAAAATCCATGTCCACATGTTTACAATTTCACGTCAAAAAATGGCTAAAATTCCAGTTGAAATTTTTTCAAAGTCCCTTAAAAATTTTCCAATTTTTGTCCCAATTCTTCCCATTCCCATTGAAACTTTTCAAATCCCTCTCAAAATTGTTTCAATTCTCTTGAAGCTTTTAAAATTCTCTCTAGAATTTTCAAAATCCATGTCCACATGTTTACAATTTCACGTCAAAAAATGGCTAAAATTCCAGTTGAAATTTTTTCAAAGTCCCTTAAAAATTTTCCAATTTTTGTCCCAATTCTTCCCATTCCCATTGAAACTTTTCAAATCCCTCTCAAAATTGTTGAAATTCTCTTGAAGCTTTTAAAATTCTCTCTAGAATTTTCAAAATCCATGTCCACATGTTTACAATTTCACATTAAAAAATTGTTAAAATTCCAGTTGAAATTTTTTCAAAGTCCCTTAAAAATTTTCCAATTTTTGTCCCAATTCTTCCCATTCCCATTGAAACTTTTCAAATCCCTCTCAAAATTGTTGAAATTCTCTTGAAGCTTTTAAAATTCTCTCTAGAATTTTCAAAATCCATGGCCACATGTTTACAATTTCACGTCAAAAAATGGCTAAAATTCCAGTTGAAATTTTTTCAAAGTCCCTTAAAAATTTTCCAATTTTTGTCCCAATTCTTCCCATTCCCATTGAAACTTTTCAAATCCCTCTCAAAATTGTTGAAATTCTCTTGAAGCTTTTAAAATTCTCTCTAGAATTTTCAAAATCCATGTCCACATGTTTACAATTTCACATTAAAAAATTGTTAAAATTCCAGTTGAAATTTTTTCAAAGTCCCTTAAAAATTTTCCAATTTTTGTCCCAATTCTTCCCATTCCCATTGAAACTTTTCAAATCCCTCTCAAAATTGTTTCAATTCTCTTGAAGCTTTTAAAATTCTCTCTAGAATTTTCAAAATCCATGTCCACATGTTTACAATTTCACGTCAAAAAATGGCTAAAATTCCAGTTGAAATTTTTTCAAAGTCCCTTAAAAATTTTCCAATTTTTGTCCCAATTCTTCCCATTCCCATTGAAACTTTTCAAATCCCTCTCAAAATTGTTGAAATTCTCTTGAAGCTTTTAAAATTCTCTCTAGAATTTTCAAAATCCATGTCCACATGTTTACAATTTCACATAAAAAAATGGCTAAAATTCCAGCTGAAATTTTTTCAAAGTCCCTTAAAAATTTTCCAATTTTTGTCCCAATTCTTCCCATTCCCATTGAAACTTTTCAAATTCCTCTCAAAATTGTTGAAATTCTCTTGAAGTTTTTAAAGTTCTCTCTAGAATTTTCAAAATCCATGTCCACATGTTTACAATTTCACGTCAAAAAATGGCTAAAATTCCAGTTGAAATTTTTTCAAAGTCCCTTAAAAATTTTCCAATTTTTGTCCCAATTCTTCCCATTCCCATTGAAACTTTTCAAATCCCTCTCAAAATTGTTGAAATTCTCTTGAAGCTTTTAAAATTCTCTCTAGAATTTTCAAAATCCATGTCCACATGTTTACAATTTCACGACAAAAAATTGCTAAAATTCCAGTTGAAATTTTTTCAAAGTCCCTTAAAAGTTTTCCAATTTTTGTCCCAATTCTTCCCATTCCCATTGAAACTTTTCAAATCCCTCTCAAAATTGTTGAAATTCTCTTGAAGCTTTTAAAATTCTCTCTAGAATTTTCAAAATCCATGGCCACATGTTTACAATTTCACGTAAAAAAATTGCTAAAATTCCAGCTGAAATTTTTTCAAAGTCCCTTAAAAATTTTCCAATTTTTGTCCCAATTCTTCCCATTCCCATTGAAACTTTTCAAATCCCTCTCAAAATTGTTGAAATTCTCTTGAAGCTTTTAAAATTCTCTCTAGAATTTTCAAAATCCATGTCCACATGTTTACAATTTCACGTCAAAAAATGGCTAAAATTCCAGTTGAAATTTTTTCAAAGTCCCTTAAAAATTTTCCAATTTTTGTCCCAATTCTTCCCATTCCCATTGAAACTTTTCAAATCCCTCTCCAAATTGTTGAAATTCTGTTGAAGCTTTTAAAATTCTCTCTAGAGTTTTCAAAATCCATGGCCACATGTTTACAACTTCACGACAAAAAATGGCTAAAATTCCAGCTGAAATTTTTTCAAAGTCCCTTCAAAATTTTCCAATTTTTGTCCCAATTCTTCCCATTCCCATTGAAACTTTTCAAATCCCTCTCAAAATTGTTGAAATTCTCTTGAAGCTTTTAAAATTCTCTCTAGAATTTTCAAAATCCATGTCCACATGTTTACAATTTCACATTAAAAAATTGTTAAAATTCCAGTTGAAATTTTTTCAAAGTCCCTTAAAAATTTTCCAATTTTTGTCCCAATTCTTCCCATTCCCATTGAAACTTTTCAAATCCCTCTCAAAATTGTTGAAATTCTCTTGAAGCTTTTAAAATTCTCTCTAGAATTTTCAAAATCCATGTCCACATGTTTACAATTTCACGTCAAAAAATGGCTAAAATTCCAGTTGAAATTTTTTCAAAGTCCCTTAAAAATTTTCCAATTTTTGTCCCAATTCTTCCCATTCCCATTGAAACTTTTCAAATCCCTCTCAAAATTGTTGAAATTCTCTTGAAGCTTTTAAAATTCTCTCTAGAATTTTCAAAATCCATTTCCACATGTTTACAATTTCACATTAAAAAATTGTTAAAATTCCAGTTGAAATTTTTTCAAAGTCCCTTAAAAATTTTCCAATTTTTGTCCCAATTCTTCCCATTCCCATTGAAACTTTTCAAATCCCTCTCAAAATTGTTTCAATTCTCTTGAAGCTTTTAAAATTCTCTCTAGAATTTTCAAAATCCATGTCCACATGTTTACAATTTCACGTCAAAAAATGGCTAAAATTCCAGTTGAAATTTTTTCAAAGTCCCTTAAAAATTTTCCAATTTTTGTCCCAATTCTTCCCATTCCCATTGAAACTTTTCAAATCCCTCTCAAAATTGTTTCAATTCTCTTGAAGCTTTTAAAATTCTCTCTAGAATTTTCAAAATCCATGTCCACATGTTTACAATTTCACGTCAAAAAATGGCTAAAATTCCAGTTGAAATTTTTTCAAAGTCCCTTAAAAATTTTCCAATTTTTGTCCCAATTCTTCCCATTCCCATTGAAACTTTTCAAATCCCTCTCAAAATTGTTGAAATTCTCTTGAAGCTTTTAAAATTCTCTCTAGAATTTTCAAAATCCATGGCCACATGTTTACAATTTCACGTCAAAAAATGGCTAAAATTCCAGTTGAAATTTTTTCAAAGTCCCTTAAAAATTTTCCAATTTTTGTCCCAATTCTTCCCATTCCCATTGAAACTTTTCAAATCCCTCTCAAAATTGTTGAAATTCTCTTGAAGCTTTTAAAATTCTCTCTAGAATTTTCAAAATCCATGGCCACATGTTTACAATTTCACATTAAAAAATTGTTAAAATTCCAGTTGAAATTTTTTCAAAGTCCCTTAAAAATTTTCCAATTTTTGTCCCAATTCTTCCCATTCCCATTGAAACTTTTCAAATCCCTCTCAAAATTGTTTCAATTCTCTTGAAGCTTTTAAAATTCTCTCTAGAATTTTCAAAATCCATGTCCACATGTTTACAATTTCACGTCAAAAAATGGCTAAAATTCCAGTTGAAATTTTTTCAAAGTCCCTTAAAAATTTTCCAATTTTTGTCCCAATTCTTCCCATTCCCATTGAAACTTTTCAAATCCCTCTCAAAATTGTTGAAATTCTCTTGAAGCTTTTAAAATTCTCTCTAGAATTTTCAAAATCCATGTCCACATGTTTACAATTTCACATTAAAAAATTGTTAAAATTCCAGTTGAAATTTTTTCAAAGTCCCTTAAAAATTTTCCAATTTTTGTCCCAATTCTTCCCATTCCCATTGAAACTTTTCAAATCCCTCTCAAAATTGTTGAAATTCTCTTGAAGCTTTTAAAATTCTCTCTAGAATTTTCAAAATCCATGTCCACATGTTTACAATTTCACGTCAAAAAATGGCTAAAATTCCAGTTGAAATTTTTTCAAAGTCCCTTAAAAATTTTCCAATTTTTGTCCCAATTCTTCCCATTCCCATTGAAACTTTTCAAATCCCTCTCAAAATTGTTGAAATTCTCTTGAAGCTTTTAAAATTCTCTCTAGAATTTTCAAAATCCATGTCCACATGTTTACAATTTCACATTAAAAAATTGTTAAAATTCCAGTTGAAATTTTTTCAAAGTCCCTTAAAAATTTTCCAATTTTTGTCCCAATTCTTCCCATTCCCATTGAAACTTTTCAAATCCCTCTCAAAATTGTTGAAATTCTCTTGAAGCTTTTAAAATTCTCTCTAGAATTTTCAAAATCCATGTCCACATGTTTACAATTTCACGACAAAAAATTGCTAAAATTCCAGTTGAAATTTTTTCAAAGTCCCTTAAAAGTTTTCCAATTTTTGTCCCAATTCTTCCCATTCCCATTGAAACTTTTCAAATCCCTCTCAAAATTGTTGAAATTCTCTTGAAGCTTTTAAAATTCTCTCTAGAATTTTCAAAATCCATGGCCACATGTTTACAATTTCACGTAAAAAAATTGCTAAAATTCCAGCTGAAATTTTTTCAAAGTCCCTTAAAAATTTTCCAATTTTTGTCCCAATTCTTCCCATTCCCATTGAAACTTTTCAAATCCCTCTCAAAATTGTTGAAATTCTCTTGAAGCTTTTAAAATTCTCTCTAGAATTTTCAAAATCCATGTCCACATGTTTACAATTTCACGTCAAAAAATGGCTAAAATTCCAGTTGAAATTTTTTCAAAGTCCCTTAAAAATTTTCCAATTTTTGTCCCAATTCTTCCCATTCCCATTGAAACTTTTCAAATCCCTCTCCAAATTGTTGAAATTCTGTTGAAGCTTTTAAAATTCTCTCTAGAGTTTTCAAAATCCATGGCCACATGTTTACAACTTCACGACAAAAAATGGCTAAAATTCCAGCTGAAATTTTTTCAAAGTCCCTTCAAAATTTTCCAATTTTTGTCCCAATTCTTCCCATTCCCATTGAAACTTTTCAAATCCCTCTCAAAATTGTTGAAATTCTCTTGAAGCTTTTAAAATTCTCTCTAGAATTTTCAAAATCCATGGCCACATGTTTACAATTTCACGTCAAAAAATGGCTAAAATTCCAGTTGAAATTTTTTCAAAGTCCCTTAAAAATTTTCCAATTTTTGTCCCAATTCTTCCCATTCCCATTGAAACTTTTCAAATCCCTCTCAAAATTGTTGAAATTCTCTTGAAGCTTTTAAAATTCTCTCTAGAATTTTCAAAATCCATGGCCACATGTTTACAATTTCACGTCAAAAAATGGCTAAAATTCCAGTTGAAATTTTTTCAAAGTCCCTTAAAAATTTTCCAATTTTTGTCCCAATTCTTCCCATTCCCATTGAAACTTTTCAAATCCCTCTCAAAATTGTTGAAATTCTCTTGAAGCTTTTAAAATTCTCTCTAGAATTTTCAAAATCCATGTCCACATGTTTACAATTTCACATTAAAAAATTGTTAAAATTCCAGTTGAAATTTTTTCAAAGTCCCTTAAAAATTTTCCAATTTTTGTCCCAATTCTTCCCATTCCCATTGAAACTTTTCAAATCCCTCTCAAAATTGTTGAAATTCTCTTGAAGCTTTTAAAATTCTCTCTAGAATTTTCAAAATCCATGTCCACATGTTTACAATTTCACATTAAAAAATTGTTAAAATTCCAGTTGAAATTTTTTCAAAGTCCCTTAAAAATTTTCCAATTTTTGTCCCAATTCTTCCCATTCCCATTGAAACTTTTCAAATCCCTCTCAAAATTGTTTCAATTCTCTTGAAGCTTTTAAAATTCTCTCTAGAATTTTCAAAATCCATGTCCACATGTTTACAATTTCACGTCAAAAAATGGCTAAAATTCCAGTTGAAATTTTTTCAAAGTCCCTTAAAAATTTTCCAATTTTTGTCCCAATTCTTCCCATTCCCATTGAAACTTTTCAAATCCCTCTCAAAATTGTTGAAATTCTCTTGAAGCTTTTAAAATTCTCTCTAGAATTTTCAAAATCCATGTCCACATGTTTACAATTTCACGTAAAAAAATTGCTAAAATTCCAGCTGAAATTTTTTCAAAGTCCCTTAAAAATTTTCCAATTTTTGTCCCAATTCTTCCCATTCCCATTGAAACTTTTCAAATCCCTCTCAAAATTGTTGAAATTCTCTTGAAGCTTTTAAAATTCTCTCTAGAATTTTCAAAATCCATGTCCACATGTTTACAATTTCACGTCAAAAAATGGCTAAAATTCCAGTTGAAATTTTTTCAAAGTCCCTTAAAAATTTTCCAATTTTTGTCCCAATTCTTCCCATTCCCATTGAAACTTTTCAAATCCCTCTCCAAATTGTTGAAATTCTGTTGAAGCTTTTAAAATTCTCTCTAGAGTTTTCAAAATCCATGGCCACATGTTTACAACTTCACGACAAAAAATGGCTAAAATTCCAGCTGAAATTTTTTCAAAGTCCCTTCAAAATTTTCCAATTTTTGTCCCAATTCTTCCCATTCCCATTGAAACTTTTCAAATCCCTCTCAAAATTGTTGAAATTCTCTTGAAGCTTTTAAAATTCTCTCTAGAATTTTCAAAATCCATGGCCACATGTTTACAATTTCACGTCAAAAAATGGCTAAAATTCCAGTTGAAATTTTTTCAAAGTCCCTTAAAAATTTTCCAATTTTTGTCCCAATTCTTCCCATTCCCATTGAAACTTTTCAAATCCCTCTCAAAATTGTTGAAATTCTCTTGAAGCTTTTAAAATTCTCTCTAGAATTTTCAAAATCCATGTCCACATGTTTACAATTTCACGTCAAAAAATGGCTAAAATTCCAGTTGAAATTTTTTCAAAGTCCCTTAAAAATTTTCCAATTTTTGTCCCAATTCTTCCCATTCCCATTGAAACTTTTCAAATCCCTCTCCAAATTGTTGAAATTCTCTTGAAGCTTTTAAAATTCTCTCTAGAATTTTCAAAATCCATGTCCACATGTTTACAATTTCACATTAAAAAATTGTTAAAATTCCAGTTGAAATTTTTTCAAAGTCCCTTAAAAATTTTCCAATTTTTGTCCCAATTCTTCCCATTCCCATTGAAACTTTTCAAATCCCTCTCAAAATTGTTTCAATTCTCTTGAAGCTTTTAAAATTCTCTCTAGAATTTTCAAAATCCATGTCCACATGTTTACAATTTCACGTCAAAAAATGGCTAAAATTCCAGTTGAAATTTTTTCAAAGTCCCTTAAAAATTTTCCAATTTTTGTCCCAATTCTTCCCATTCCCATTGAAACTTTTCAAATCCCTCTCAAAATTGTTGAAATTCTCTTGAAGCTTTTAAAATTCTCTCTAGAATTTTCAAAATCCATGTCCACATGTTTACAATTTCACATAAAAAAATGGCTAAAATTCCAGCTGAAATTTTTTCAAAGTCCCTTAAAAATTTTCCAATTTTTGTCCCAATTCTTCCCATTCCCATTGAAACTTTTCAAATTCCTCTCAAAATTGTTGAAATTCTCTTGAAGCTTTTAAAATTCTCTCTAGAATTTTCAAAATCCATGTCCACATGTTTACAATTTCACGTCAAAAAATGGCTAAAATTCCAGTTGAAATTTTTTCAAAGTCCCTTAAAAATTTTCCAATTTTTGTCCCAATTCTTCCCATTCCCATTGAAACTTTTCAAATCCCTCTCAAAATTGTTGAAATTCTCTTGAAGCTTTTAAAATTCTCTCTAGAATTTTCAAAATCCATGTCCACATGTTTACAATTTCACGACAAAAAATTGCTAAAATTCCAGTTGAAATTTTTTCAAAGTCCCTTAAAAGTTTTCCAATTTTTGTCCCAATTCTTCCCATTCCCATTGAAACTTTTCAAATCCCTCTCAAAATTGTTGAAATTCTCTTGAAGCTTTTAAAATTCTCTCTAGAACTTTCAAAATCCATGGCCACATGTTTACAATTTCACGACAAAAAATGGCTAAAATTCCAGTTGAAATTTTTTCAAAGTCCCTTAAAAATTTTCCAATTTTTGTCCCAATTCTTCCCATTCCCATTGAAACTTTTCAAATCCCTCTCAAAATTGTTGAAATTCTGTTGAAGCTTTTAAAATTCTCTCTAGAATTTTCAAAATCCATGTCCACATGTTTACAATTTCACGTCAAAAAATGGCTAAAATTCCAGTTGAAATTTTTTCAAAGTCCCTTAAAAATTTTCCAATTTTTGTCCCAATTCTTCCCATTCCCATTGAAACTTTTCAAATCCCTCTCCAAATTGTTGAAATTCTGTTGAAGCTTTTAAAATTCTCTCTAGAGTTTTCAAAATCCATGGCCACATGTTTACATCTTCACGACAAAAAATGGCTAAAATTCCAGTTGAAATTTTTTCAAAGTCCCTTAAAAATTTTCCAATTTTTGTCCCAATTCTTCCCATTCCCATTGAAACTTTTCAAATCTCTCTCAAAATTGTTGAAATTCTCTTGAAGCTTTTAAAATTCTCTCTAGAATTTTCAAAATCCATGTCCACATGTTTACAATTTCACGTCAAAAAATGGCTAAAATTCCAGTTGAAATTTTTTCAAAGTCCCTTAAAAATTTTCCAATTTTTGTCCCAATTCTTCCCATTCCCATTGAAACTTTTCAAATCCCTCTCAAAATTGTTGAAATTCTCTTGAAGCTTTTAAAATTCTCTCTAGAATTTTCAAAATCCATGGCCACATGTTTACAATTTCACGTCAAAAAATGGCTAAAATTCCAGTTGAAATTTTTTCAAAGTCCCTTAAAAATTTTCCAATTTTTGTCCCAATTCTTCCCATTCCCATTGAAACTTTTCAAATCCCTCTCAAAATTGTTGAAATTCTCTTGAAGCTTTTAAAATTCTCTCTAGAATTTTCAAAATCCATGTCCACATGTTTACAATTTCACGACAAAAAATTGCTAAAATTCCAGTTGAAATTTTTTCAAAGTCCCTTAAAAGTTTTCCAATTTTTGTCCCAATTCTTCCCATTCCCATTGAAACTTTTCAAATCCCTCTCAAAATTGTTGAAATTCTCTTGAAGCTTTTAAAATTCTCTCTAGAACTTTCAAAATCCATGGCCACATGTTTACAATTTCACGACAAAAAATGGCTAAAATTCCAGTTGAAATTTTTTCAAAGTCCCTTAAAAATTTTCCAATTTTTGTCCCAATTCTTCCCATTCCCATTGAAACTTTTCAAATCCCTCTCAAAATTGTTGAAATTCTGTTGAAGCTTTTAAAATTCTCTCTAGAATTTTCAAAATCCATGTCCACATGTTTACAATTTCACGTCAAAAAATGGCTAAAATTCCAGTTGAAATTTTTTCAAAGTCCCTTAAAAATTTTCCAATTTTTGTCCCAATTCTTCCCATTCCCATTGAAACTTTTCAAATCCCTCTCCAAATTGTTGAAATTCTGTTGAAGCTTTTAAAATTCTCTCTAGAGTTTTCAAAATCCATGGCCACATGTTTACAACTTCACGACAAAAAATGGCTAAAATTCCAGTTGAAATTTTTTCAAAGTCCCTTAAAAATTTTCCAATTTTTGTCCCAATTCTTCCCATTCCCATTGAAACTTTTCAAATCCCTCTCAAAATTGTTTCAATTCTCTTGAAGCTTTTAAAATTCTCTCTAGAATTTTCAAAATCCATGTCCACATGTTTACAATTTCACGTCAAAAAATGGCTAAAATTCCAGTTGAAATTTTTTCAAAGTCCCTTAAAAATTTTCCAATTTTTGTCCCAATTCTTCCCATTCCCATTGAAACTTTTCAAATCCCTCTCAAAATTGTTGAAATTCTCTTGAAGCTTTTAAAATTCTCTCTAGAATTTTCAAAATCCATGTCCACATGTTTACAATTTCACGTCAAAAAATGGCTAAAATTCCAGTTGAAATTTTTTCAAAGTCCCTTAAAAGTTTTCCAATTTTTGTCCCAATTCTTCCCATTCCCATTGAAACTTTTCAAATCCCTCTCAAAATTGTTGAAATTCTCTTGAAGCTTTTAAAATTCTCTCTAGAATTTTCAAAATCCATGTCCACATGTTTACAATTTCACATTAAAAAATTGTTAAAATTCCAGTTGAAATTTTTTCAAAGTCCCTTAAAAATTTTCCAATTTTTGTCCCAATTCTTCCCATTCCCATTGAAACTTTTCAAATCCCTCTCAAAATTGTTTCAATTCTCTTGAAGCTTTTAAAATTCTCTCTAGAATTTTCAAAATCCATGTCCACATGTTTACAATTTCACGTCAAAAAATGGCTAAAATTCCAGTTGAAATTTTTTCAAAGTCCCTTAAAAATTTTCCAATTTTTGTCCCAATTCTTCCCATTCCCATTGAAACTTTTCAAATCCCTCTCCAAATTGTTGAAATTCTGTTGAAGCTTTTAAAATTCTCTCTAGAGTTTTCAAAATCCATGTCCACATGTTTACAATTTCACGACAAAAAATGGCTAAAATTCCAGCTGAAATTTTTTCAAAGTCCCTTCAAAATTTTCCAATTTTTGTCCCAATTCTTCCCATTCCCATTGAAACTTTTCAAATCCCTCTCAAAATTGTTTCAATTCTCTTGAAGCTTTTAAAATTCTCTCTAGAATTTTCAAAATCCATGTCCACATGTTTACAATTTCACGTCAAAAAATGGCTAAAATTCCAGTTGAAATTTTTTCAAAGTCCCTTAAAAATTTTCCAATTTTTGTCCCAATTCTTCCCATTCCCATTGAAACTTTTCAAATCCCTCTCAAAATTGTTGAAATTCTCTTGAAGCTTTTAAAATTCTCTCTAGAATTTTCAAAATCCATGGCCACATGTTTACAATTTCACGTCAAAAAATGGCTAAAATTCCAGTTGAAATTTTTTCAAAGTCCCTTAAAAATTTTCCAATTTTTGTCCCAATTCTTCCCATTCCCATTGAAACTTTTCAAATCCCTCTCAAAATTGTTGAAATTCTCTTGAAGCTTTTAAAATTCTCTCTAGAATTTTCAAAATCCATGTCCACATGTTTACAATTTCACATTAAAAAATTGTTAAAATTCCAGTTGAAATTTTTTCAAAGTCCCTTAAAAATTTTCCAATTTTTGTCCCAATTCTTCCCATTCCCATTGAAACTTTTCAAATCCCTCTCAAAATTGTTGAAATTCTCTTGAAGCTTTTAAAATTCTCTCTAGAATTTTCAAAATCCATGTCCACATGTTTACAATTTCACGTCAAAAAATGGCTAAAATTCCAGTTGAAATTTTTTCAAAGTCCCTTAAAAATTTTCCAATTTTTGTCCCAATTCTTCCCATTCCCATTGAAACTTTTCAAATCCCTCTCAAAATTGTTGAAATTCTCTTGAAGCTTTTAAAATTCTCTCTAGAATTTTCAAAATCCATGTCCACATGTTTACAATTTCACATTAAAAAATTGTTAAAATTCCAGTTGAAATTTTTTCAAAGTCCCTTAAAAATTTTCCATTTTTTGTCCCAATTCTTCCCATTCCCATTGAAACTTTTCAAATCCCTCTCAAAATTGTTTCAATTCTCTTGAAGCTTTTAAAATTCTCTCTAGAATTTTCAAAATCCATGTCCACATGTTTACAATTTCACGTCAAAAAATGGCTAAAATTCCAGTTGAAATTTTTTCAAAGTCCCTTAAAAATTTTCCAATTTTTGTCCCAATTCTTCCCATTCCCATTGAAACTTTTCAAATCCCTCTCCAAATTGTTGAAATTCTGTTGAAGCTTTTAAAATTCTCTCTAGAGTTTTCAAAATCCATGTCCACATGTTTACAATTTCACGACAAAAAATGGCTAAAATTCCAGCTGAAATTTTTTCAAAGTCCCTTCAAAATTTTCCAATTTTTGTCCCAATTCTTCCCATTCCCATTGAAACTTTTCAAATCCCTCTCAAAATTGTTGAAATTCTCTTGAAGCTTTTAAAATTCTCTCTAGAATTTTCAAAATCCATGTCCACATGTTTACAATTTCACGTCAAAAAATGGCTAAAATTCCAGTTGAAATTTTTTCAAAGTCCCTTAAAAATTTTCCAATTTTTGTCCCAATTCTTCCCATTCCCATTGAAACTTTTCAAATCCCTCTCAAAATTGTTGAAATTCTCTTGAAGCTTTTAAAATTCTCTCTAGAATTTTCAAAATCCATGGCCACATGTTTACAATTTCACGTCAAAAAATGGCTAAAATTCCAGTTGAAATTTTTTCAAAGTCCCTTAAAAATTTTCCAATTTTTGTCCCAATTCTTCCCATTCCCATTGAAACTTTTCAAATCCCTCTCAAAATTGTTGAAATTCTCTTGAAGCTTTTAAAATTCTCTCTAGAATTTTCAAAATCCATGTCCACATGTTTACAATTTCACATTAAAAAATTGTTAAAATTCCAGTTGAAATTTTTTCAAAGTCCCTTAAAAATTTTCCAATTTTTGTCCCAATTCTTCCCATTCCCATTGAAACTTTTCAAATCCCTCTCAAAATTGTTGAAATTCTCTTGAAGCTTTTAAAATTCTCTCTAGAATTTTCAAAATCCATGTCCACATGTTTACAATTTCACGTCAAAAAATGGCTAAAATTCCAGTTGAAATTTTTTCAAAGTCCCTTAAAAATTTTCCAATTTTTGTCCCAATTCTTCCCATTCCCATTGAAACTTTTCAAATCCCTCTCAAAATTGTTGAAATTCTCTTGAAGCTTTTAAAATTCTCTCTAGAATTTTCAAAATCCATGTCCACATGTTTACAATTTCACATTAAAAAATTGTTAAAATTCCAGTTGAAATTTTTTCAAAGTCCCTTAAAAATTTTCCAATTTTTGTCCCAATTCTTCCCATTCCCATTGAAACTTTTCAAATCCCTCTCAAAATTGTTTCAATTCTCTTGAAGCTTTTAAAATTCTCTCTAGAATTTTCAAAATCCATGTCCACATGTTTACAATTTCACGTCAAAAAATGGCTAAAATTCCAGTTGAAATTTTTTCAAAGTCCCTTAAAAATTTTCCAATTTTTGTCCCAATTCTTCCCATTCCCATTGAAACTTTTCAAATCCCTCTCAAAATTGTTGAAATTCTCTTGAAGCTTTTAAAATTCTCTCTAGAATTTTCAAATCCATGTCCACATGTTTACAATTTCACATAAAAAAATGGCTAAAATTCCAGCTGAAATTTTTTCAAAGTCCCTTAAAAATTTTCCAATTTTTGTCCCAATTCTTCCCATTCCCATTGAAACTTTTCAAATTCCTCTCAAAATTGTTGAAATTCTCTTGAAGTTTTTAAAATTCTCTCTAGAATTTTCAAAATCCATGTCCACATGTTTACAATTTCACGACAAAAAATGGCTAAAATTCCAGTTGAAATTTTTTCAAAGTCCCTTAAAAATTTTCCAATTTTTGTCCCAATTCTTCCCATTCCCATTGAAACTTTTCAAATCCCTCTCAAAATTGTTGAAATTCTCTTGAAGCTTTTAAAATTCTCTCTAGAATTTTCAAAATCCATGTCCACATGTTTACAATTTCACGACAAAAAATTGCTAAAATTCCAGTTGAAATTTTTTCAAAGTCCCTTAAAAGTTTTCCAATTTTTGTCCCAATTCTTCCCATTCCCATTGAAACTTTTCAAATCCCTCTCAAAATTGTTGAAATTCTCTTGAAGCTTTTAAAATTCTCTCTAGAATTTTCAAAATCCATGGCCACATGTTTACAATTTCACGTCAAAAAATGGCTAAAATTCCAGTTGAAATTTTTTCAAAGTCCCTTAAAAATTTTCCAATTTTTGTCCCAATTCTTCCCATTCCCAGTGAAACTTTTCAAATCCCTCTCAAAATTGTTGAAATTCTGTTGAAGCTTTTAAAATTCTCTCTAGAATTTTCAAAATCCATGTCCACATGTTTACAATTTCACGACAAAAAATGGCTAAAATTCCAGTTGAAATTTTTTCAAAGTCCCTTCAAAATTTTCCAATTTTTGTCCCAATTCTTCCCATTCCCATTGAAACTTTTCAAATCCCTCTCAAAATTGTTGAAATTCTGTTGAAGCTTTTAAAATTCTCTCTAGAATTTTCAAAATCCATGTCCACATGTTTACAATTTCACGTCAAAAAAATGGCTAAAATTCCAGTTGAAATTTTTTCAAAGTCCCTTAAAAATTTTCCAATTTTTGTCCCAATTCTTCCCATTCCCACTGAAACTTTTCAAATCTCTCTCCAAATTGTTGAAATTCTCTTGAAGCTTTTAAAATTCTCTCTAGAATTTTCAAAATCCATGGCCACATGTTTACAATTTCACATTAAAAAATTGTTAAAATTCCAGTTGAAATTTTTTCAAAGTCCCTTAAAAATTTTCCAATTTTTGTCCCAATTCTTCCCATTCCCACTGAAACTTTTCAAATCTCTCTCCAAATTTTTGAAATTCTCTTGAAGCTTTTAAAATTCTCTCTAGAATTTTCAAAATCCATGGCCACATGTTTACAATTTCACATTAAAAAATTGTTAAAATTCCAGTTGAAATTTTTTCAAAGTCCCTTAAAAATTTTCCAATTTTTGTCCCAATTCTTCCCATTCCCATTGAAACATTTCAAATCCCTCTCAAAATTGTTGAAATTCTGTTGAAGCTTTTAAAATTCTCTCTAGAATTTTCAAAATCCATGGCCACATGTTTACAATTTCACGTAAAAAAATGGCTAAAATTCCAGCTGAAATTTTTTCAAAGTCCCTTAAAAATTTTCCAATTTTTGTCCCAATTCTTCCCATTCCCAGTGAAACTTTTCAAATCCCTCTCAAAATTGTTGAAATTCTCTTGAAGCTTTTAAAATTCTCTCTAGAATTTTCAAAATCCATGTCCACATGTTTACAATTTCACGTCAAAAAATGGCTAAAATTCCAGTTGAAATTTTTTCAAAGTCCCTTAAAAATTTTCCAATTTTTGTCCCAATTCTTCCCATTCCCATTGAAACTTTTCAAATCCCTCTCCAAATTGTTGAAATTCTGTTGAAGCTTTTAAAATTCTCTCTAGAGTTTTCAAAATCCATGGCCACATGTTTACAACTTCACGACAAAAAATGGCTAAAATTCCAGCTGAAATTTTTTCAAAGTCCCTTAAAAATTTTCCAATTTTTGTCCCAATTCTTCCCATTCCCATTGAAACTTTTCAAATCCCTCTCAAAATTGTTTCAATTCTCTTGAAGCTTTTAAAATTCTCTCTAGAATTTTCAAAATCCATGTCCACATGTTTACAATTTCACGTCAAAAAATGGCTAAAATTCCAGTTGAAATTTTTTCAAAGTCCCTTAAAAATTTTCCAATTTTTGTCCCAATTCTTCCCATTCCCATTGAAACTTTTCAAATCCCTCTCAAAATTGTTTCAATTCTCTTGAAGCTTTTAAAATTCTCTCTAGAATTTTCAAAATCCATGTCCACATGTTTACAATTTCACGTCAAAAAATGGCTAAAATTCCAGTTGAAATTTTTTCAAAGTCCCTTAAAAATTTTCCAATTTTTGTCCCAATTCTTCCCATTCCCATTGAAACTTTTCAAATCCCTCTCAAAATTGTTGAAATTCTCTTGAAGCTTTTAAAATTCTCTCTAGAATTTTCAAAATCCATGTCCACATGTTTACAATTTCACATTAAAAAATTGTTAAAATTCCAGTTGAAATTTTTTCAAAGTCCCTTAAAAATTTTCCAATTTTTGTCCCAATTCTTCCCATTCCCATTGAAACTTTTCAAATCCCTCTCAAAATTGTTTCAATTCTCTTGAAGCTTTTAAAATTCTCTCTAGAATTTTCAAAATCCATGTCCACATGTTTACAATTTCACGTCAAAAAATGGCTAAAATTCCAGTTGAAATTTTTTCAAAGTCCCTTAAAAATTTTCCAATTTTTGTCCCAATTCTTCCCATTCCCATTGAAACTTTTCAAATCCCTCTCAAAATTGTTGAAATTCTCTTGAAGCTTTTAAAATTCTCTCTAGAATTTTCAAAATCCATGTCCACATGTTTACAATTTCACATTAAAAAATTGTTAAAATTCCAGTTGAAATTTTTTCAAAGTCCCTTAAAAATTTTCCAATTTTTGTCCCAATTCTTCCCATTCCCATTGAAACTTTTCAAATCCCTCTCAAAATTGTTGAAATTCTCTTGAAGCTTTTAAAATTCTCTCTAGAATTTTCAAAATCCATGTCCACATGTTTACAATTTCACGTCAAAAATGGCTAAAATTCCAGTTGAAATTTTTTCAAAGTCCCTTAAAAATTTTCCAATTTTTGTCCCAATTCTTCCCATTCCCATTGAAACTTTTCAAATCCCTCTCAAAATTGTTGAAATTCTCTTGAAGCTTTTAAAATTCTCTCTAGAATTTTCAAAATCCATGTCCACATGTTTACAATTTCACATTAAAAAATTGTTAAAATTCCAGTTGAAATTTTTTCAAAGTCCCTTAAAAATTTTCCAATTTTTGTCCCAATTCTTCCCATTCCCATTGAAACTTTTCAAATCCCTCTCAAAATTGTTTCAATTCTCTTGAAGCTTTTAAAATTCTCTCTAGAATTTTCAAAATCCATGTCCACATGTTTACAATTTCACGTCAAAAAATGGCTAAAATTCCAGTTGAAATTTTTTCAAAGTCCCTTAAAAATTTTCCAATTTTTGTCCCAATTCTTCCCATTCCCATTGAAACTTTTCAAATCCCTCTCAAAATTGTTGAAATTCTCTTGAAGCTTTTAAAATTCTCTCTAGAATTTTCAAAATCCATGGCCACATGTTTACAATTTCACATAAAAAAATGGCTAAAATTCCAGCTGAAATTTTTTCAAAGTCCCTTAAAAATTTTCCAATTTTTGTCCCAATTCTTCCCATTCCCATTGAAACTTTTCAAATCCCTCTCAAAATTGTTGAAATTCTCTTGAAGTTTTTAAAATTCTCTCTAGAATTTTCAAAATCCATGTCCACATGTTTACAATTTCACGTCAAAAAATGGCTAAAATTCCAGTTGAAATTTTTTCAAAGTCCCTTAAAAATTTTCCAATTTTTGTCCCAATTCTTCCCATTCCCATTGAAACTTTTCAAATCCCTCTCCAAATTGTTGAAATTCTCTTGAAGCTTTTAAAATTCTCTCTAGAATTTTCAAAATCCATGTCCACATGTTTACAATTTCACGACAAAGAATTGCTAAAATTCCAGTTGAAATTTTTTCAAAGTCCCTTAAAAGTTTTCCAATTTTTGTCCCAATTCTTCCCATTCCCATTGAAACTTTTCAAATCCCTCTCAAAATTGTTGAAATTCTCTTGAAGCTTTTAAAATTCTCTCTAGAATTTTCAAAATCCATGGCCACATGTTTACAATTTCACGTAAAAAAATTGCTAAAATTCCAGCTGAAATTTTTTCAAAGTCCCTTAAAAATTTTCCAATTTTTGTCCCAATTCTTCCCATTCCCAGTGAAACTTTTCAAATCCCTCTCAAAATTGTTGAAATTCTGTTGAAGCTTTTAAAATTCTGTCTAGAATTTTCAAAATCCATGTCCACATGTTTACAATTTCACGACAAAAAATGGCTAAAATTCCAGTTGAAATTTTTTCAAAGTCCCTTCAAAATTTTCCAATTTTTGTCCCAATTCTTCCCATTCCCATTGAAACTTTTCAAATCCCTCTCAAAATTGTTGAAATTCTGTTGAAGCTTTTAAAATTCTCTCTAGAATTTTCAAAATCCATGTCCACATGTTTACAATTTCACGTCAAAAAATGGCTAAAATTCCAGTTGAAATTTTTTCAAAGTCCCTTAAAAATTTTCCAATTTTTGTCCCAATTCTTCCCATTCCCACTGAAACTTTTCAAATCTCTCTCCAAATTGTTGAAATTCTCTTGAAGCTTTTAAAATTCTCTCTAGAATTTTCAAAATCCATGGCCACATGTTTACAATTTCACATTAAAAAATTGTTAAAATTCCAGTTGAAATTTTTTCAAAGTCCCTTAAAAATTTTCCAATTTTTGTCCCAATTCTTCCCATTCCCACTGAAACTTTTCAAATCTCTCTCCAAATTGTTGAAATTCTCTTGAAGCTTTTAAAATTCTCTCTAGAATTTTCAAAATCCATGGCCACATGTTTACAATTTCACATTAAAAAATTGTTAAAATTCCAGTTGAAATTTTTTCAAAGTCCCTTAAAAATTTTCCAATTTTTGTCCCAATTCTTCCCATTCCCATTGAAACTTTTCAAATCCCTCTCAAAATTGTTGAAATTCTGTTGAAGCTTTTAAAATTCTCTCTAGAATTTTCAAAATCCACTTCAAAATGTTTACAATTTCACGTCAAAAAATGGCTAAAATTCCAGTTGAAATTTTTTCAAAGTCCCTTAAAAATTTTCCAATTTTTGTCCCAATTCTTCCCATTCCCATTGAAACTTTTCAAATCCCTCTCAAAATTGTTGAAATTCTCTTGAAGCTTTTAAAATTCTCTCTAGAATTTTCAAAATCCATGTCCACATGTTTACAATTTCACGTCAAAAAATGGCTAAAATTCCAGTTGAAATTTTTTCAAAGTCCCTTAAAAATTTTCCAATTTTTGTCCCAATTCTTCCCATTCCCATTGAAACATTTCAAATCCCTCTCCAAATTGTTGAAATTCTCTTGAAGCTTTTAAAATTCTCTCTAGAATTTTCAAAATCCATGTCCACATGTTTACAATTTCACGTGAAAAAATGGCTAAAATTCCAGTTGAAATTTTTTCAAAGTCTCTTAAAACTTTTCCAATTTTTGTCCCAATTCTTCCCATTCCCATTGAAACTTTTCAAATTCCTCTCAAAATTGTTGAAATTCTGTTGAAGCTTTTAAAATTCTCTCTAGAATTTTCAAAATCCATGGCCACATGTTTACAATTTCACGTCAAAAAATGGCTAAAATTCCAGTTGAAATTTTTTCAAAGTCCCTTAAAAATTTTCCAATTTTTGTCCCAATTCTTCCCATTCCCATTGAAACTTTTCAAATCCCTCTCAAAATTGTTGAAATTCTCTTGAAGCTTTTAAAATTCTCTCTAGAATTTTCAAAATCCATGGCCACATGTTTACAATTTCACGTCAAAAAATGGCTAAAATTCCAGTTGAAATTTTTTCAAAGTCCCTTAAAAATTTTCCAATTTTTGTCCCAATTCTTCCCATTCCCATTGAAACTTTTCAAATCCCTCTCAAAATTGTTGAAATTCTCTTGAAGCTTTTAAAATTCTCTCTAGAATTTTCAAAATCCATGTCCACATGTTTACAATTTCACGACAAAAAATGGCTAAAATTCCAGTTGAAATTTTTTCAAAGTCCCTTAAAAATTTTCCAATTTTTGTCCCAATTCTTCCCATTCCCACTGAAACTTTTCAAATCTCTCTCCAAATTGTTGAAATTCTCTTGAAGCTTTCAAAATTCTCTCTAGAATTTTCAAAATCCATGGCCACATGTTTACAATTTCACATTAAAAAATTGTTAAAATTCCAGTTGAAATTTTTTCAAAGTCCCTTAAAAATTTTCCAATTTTTGTCCCAATTCTTCCCATTCCCATTGAAACTTTTCAAATCCCTCTCCAAATTGTTGAAATTCTCTTGAAGCTTTTAAAATTCTCTCTAGAATTTTCAAAATCCACTTCAAAATGTTTACAATTTCACGTCAAAAAATGGCTAAAATTCTAGTTGAAATTTTTTCAAAGTCCCTTAAAAATTTTCCAATTTTTGTCCCAATTCTTCCCATTCCCATTGAAACTTTTCAAATCCCTCTCAAAATTGTTGAAATTCTCTTGAAGCTTTTAAAATTCTCTCTAGAATTTTCAAAATCCATGTCCACATGTTTACAATTTCACGTCAAAAAATGGCTAAAATTCCAGTTGAAATTTTTTCAAAGTCCCTTAAAAATTTTCCAATTTCTGTCCCAATTCTTCCCATTCCCATTGAAACTTTTCAAATCCCTCTCCAAATTGTTGAAATTCTCTTGAAGCTTTTAAAATTCTCTCTAGAATTTTCAAAATCCATGTCCACATGTTTACAATTTCACGTGAAAAAATGGCTAAAATTCCAGTTGAAATTTTTTCAAAGTCCCTTAAAACTTTTCCAATTTTTGTCCCAATTCTTCCCATTCCCATTGAAACTTTTCAAATTCCTCTCAAAATTGTTGAAATTCTGTTGAAGCTTTTAAAATTCTCTCTAGAATTTTCAAAATCCATGGCCACATGTTTACAATTTCACGTCAAAAAATGGCTAAAATTCCAGTTGAAATTTTTTCAAAGTCCCTGAAAAATTTTCCAATTTTTGTCCCAATTCTTCCCATTCCCATTGAAACATTTCAAATCCCTCTCCAAATTGTTGAAATTCTCTTGAAGCTTTTAAAATTCTCTCTAGAATTTTCAAAATCCATGTCCACATGTTTACAATTTCACGTCAAAAAATGGCTAAAATTCTAGTTGAAATTTTTTCAAAGTCCCTTAAAAATTTTCCAATTTTTGTCCCAATTCTTCCCATTCCCATTGAAACTTTTCAAATCCCTCTCAAAATTGTTGAAATTCTGTTGAAGCTTTTAAAATTCTCTCTAGAATTTTCAAAATCCATGTCCACATGTTTACAGTTTCACGACAAAAAATGGCTAAAATTCCAGTTGAAATTTTTTCAAAGTCCCTTAAAATTTTCCAATTTTTGTCCCAATTCTTCCCATTCCCATTGAAACTTTTCAAATCCCTCTCAAAATTGTTGAAATTCTCTTGAAGCTTTTAAAATTCTCTCTAGAATTTTCAAAATCCATGGCCACATGTTTACAATTTCACATTAAAAAATTGTTAAAATTCCAGTTGAAATTTTTTCAAAGTCCCTTAAAAATTTTCCAATTTTTGTCCCAATTCTTCCCATTCCCACTGAAACTTTTCAAATCTCTCTCCAAATTGTTGAAATTCTCTTGAAGCTTTTAAAATTCTCTCTAGAATTTTCAAAATCCATGGCCACATGTTTACAATTTCACATTAAAAAATCGTTAAAATTCCAGTTGAAATTTTTTCAAAGTCCCTTCAAAATTTTCCAATTTTTGTCCCAATTCTTCCCATTCCCATTGAAACTTTTCAAATCCCTCTCAAAATTGTTGAAATTCTGTTGAAGCTTTTAAAATTCTCTCTAGAATTTTCAAAATCCACTTCAAAATGTTTACAATTTCACGTCAAAAAATGGCTAAAATTCTAGTTGAAATTTTTTCAAAGTCCCTTAAAAATTTTCCAATTTTTGTCCCAATTCTTCCCATTCCCATTGAAACTTTTCAAATCCCTCTCAAAATTGTTGAAATTCTCTTGAAGCTTTTAAAATTCTCTCTAGAATTTTCAAAATCCATGTCCACATGTTTACAATTTCACGTCAAAAAATGGCTAAAATTCCAGTTGAAATTTTTTCAAAGTCCCTTAAAAATTTTCCAATTTTTGTCCCAATTCTTCCCATTCCCATTGAAACTTTTCAAATCCCTCTCCAAATTGTTGAAATTCTCTTGAAGCTTTTAAAATTCTCTCTAGAATTTTCAAAATCCATGTCCACATGTTTACAATTTCACGTGAAAAAATGGCTAAAATTCCAGTTGAAATTTTTTCAAAGTCCCTTAAAACTTTTCCAATTTTTGTCCCAATTCTTCCCATTCCCATTGAAACTTTTCAAATTCCTCTCAAAATTGTTGAAATTCTGTTGAAGCTTTTAAAATTCTCTCTAGAATTTTCAAAATCCATGGCCACATGTTTACAATTTCACGTCAAAAAATGGCTAAAATTCCAGTTGAAATTTTTTCAAAGTCCCTGAAAAATTTTCCAATTTTTGTCCCAATTCTTCCCATTCCCATTGAAACTTTTCAAATCCCTCTCAAAATTGTTGAAATTCTCTTGAAGCTTTTAAAATTCTCTCTAGAATTTTCAAAATCCATGGCCACATGTTTACAATTTCACGTCAAAAAATGGCTAAAATTCCAGTTGAAATTTTTTCAAAGTCCCTTAAAAATTTTCCAATTTTTGTCCCAATTCTTCCCATTCCCATTGAAACTTTTCAAATCCCTCTCAAAATTGTTGAAATTCTGTTGAAGCTTTTAAAATTCTCTCTAGAATTTTCAAAATCCATGTCCACATGTTTACAGTTTCACGACAAAAAATGGCTAAAATTCCAGTTGAAATTTTTTCAAAGTCCCTGAAAAATTTTCCAATTTTTGTCCCAATTCTTCCCATTCCCATTGAAACTTTTCAAATCCCTCTCAAAATTGTTGAAATTCTCTTGAAGCTTTTAAAATTCTCTCTAGAATTTTCAAAATCCATGTCCACTTGTTTACAATTTCACATTAAAAAATGGCTAAAATTCCAGTTGAAATTTTTTCAAAGTCCCTTAAAAATTTTCCAATTTTTGTCCCAATTCTTCCCATTCCCATTGAAACTTTTCAAATCCCTCTCCAAATTGTTGAAATTCTCTTGAAGCTTTTAAAATTCTCTCTAGAATTTTCAAAATCCATGGCCACATGTTTACAATTTCACGTCAAAAAATTGCTAAAATTCCAGTTGAAATTTTTTCAAAGTCCCTTAAAAATTTTCCAATTTTTGTCCCAATTCTTCCCATTCCCACTGAAACTTTTCAAATCTCTCTCCAAATTGTTGAAATTCTCTTGAAGCTTTTAAAATTCTCTCTAGAATTTTCAAAATCCATGGCCACATGTTTACAATTTCACATTAAAAAATTGTTAAAATTCCAGTTGAAATTTTTTCAAAGTCCCTTAAAAATTTTCCAATTTTTGTCCCAATTCTTCCCATTCCCATTGAAACTTTTCAAATCCCTCTCCAAATTGTTGAAATTCTCTTGAAGCTTTTAAAATTCTCTCTAGAATTTTCAAAATCCATGTCCACATGTTTACAATTTCACATCAAAAAATGGCTAAAATTCCAGTTGACATTTTTTCAAAGTCCCTTAAAAATTTTCCAATTTTTGTCCCAATTCTTCCCATTCCCATTGAAACTTTTCAAATCCCTCTCAAAATTGTTGAAATTCTGTTGAAGCTTTTAAAATTCTCTCTAGAATTTTCAAAATCCATGTCCACATGTTTACAATTTCACATAAAAAAATGGCTAAAATTCCAGCTGAAATTTTTTCAAAGTCCCTTAAAAATTTTCCAATTTTTGTCCCAATTCTTCCCATTCCCATTGAAACTTTTCAAATCCCTCTCAAAATTGTTGAAATTCTGTTGAAGCTTTTAAAATTCTCTCTAGAATTTTCAAAATCCATGTCCACATGTTTACAATTTCACGTCAAAAAATGGCTAAAATTCCAGTTGAAATTTTTTCAAAGTCCCTTCAAAATTTTCCAATTTTTGTCCCAATTCTTCCCATTCCCATTGAAACTTTTCAAATCCCTCTCAAAATTGTTGAAATTCTCTTGAAGCTTTTAAAATTCTCTCTAGAATTTTCAAAATCCATGTCCACATGTTTACAATTTCATGACAAAAAATGGCTAAAATTCCAGTTGAAATTTTTTCAAAGTCCCTTAAAATTTTCCAATTTTTGTCCCAATTCTTCCCATTCCCATTGAAACTTTTCAAATCCCTCTCAAAATTGTTGAAATTCTGTTGAAGCTTTTAAAATTCTCTCTAGAATTTTCAAAATCCATGGCCACATGTTTACAATTTCACGTCAAAAAATGGCTAAAATTCCAGTTGAAATTTTTTCAAAGTCCCTTAAAAATTTTCCAATTTTTGTCCCAATTCTTCCCATTCCCACTGAAACTTTTCAAATCTCTCTCCAAATTGTTGAAATTCTCTTGAAGCTTTTAAAATTCTCTCTAGAATTTTCAAAATCCATGGCCACATGTTTACAATTTCACATTAAAAAATTGTTAAAATTCCAGTTGAAATTTTTTCAAAGTCCCTTAAAAATTTTCCAATTTTTGTCCCAATTCTTCCCATTCCCACTGAAACTTTTCAAATCTCTCTCCAAATTGTTGAAATTCTCTTGAAGCTTTTAAAATTCTCTCTAGAATTTTCAAAATCCATGGCCACATGTTTACAATTTCACATTAAAAAATTGTTAAAATTCCAGTTGAAATTTTTTCAAAGTCCCTTAAAAATTTTCCAATTTTTGTCCCAATTCTTCCCATTCCCATTGAAACTTTTCAAATCCCTCTCAAAATTGTTGAAATTCTGTTGAAGCTTTTAAAATTCTCTCTAGAATTTTCAAAATCCATGTCCACATGTTTACAATTTCACGTCAAAAAATGGCTAAAATTCTAGTTGAAATTTTTTCAAAGTCCCTTAAAAATTTTCCAATTTTTGTCCCAATTCTTCCCATTCCCATTGAAACTTTTCAAATCCCTCTCAAAATTGTTGAAATTCTCTTGAAGCTTTTAAAATTCTCTCTAGAATTTTCAAAATCCATGTCCACATGTTTACAATTTCACGTCAAAAAATGGCTAAAATTCCAGTTGAAATTTTTTCAAAGTCCCTTAAAAATTTTCCAATTTTTGTCCCAATTCTTCCCATTCCCATTGAAACTTTTCAAATCCCTCTCAAAATTGTTGAAATTCTCTTGAAGCTTTTAAAATTCTCTCTAGAATTTTCAAAATCCATGTCCACATGTTTACAATTTCACGTGAAAAAATTGTTAAAATTCCAGTTGAAATTTTTTCAAAGTCCCTTAAAAATTTTCCAATTTTTGTCCCAATTCTTCCCATTCCCATTGAAACTTTTCAAATCCCTCTCCAAATTGTTGAAATTCTCTTGAAGCTTTTAAAATTCTCTCTAGAATTTTCAAAATCCATGTCCACATGTTTACAATTTCACATCAAAAAATGGCTAAAATTCCAGTTGACATTTTTTCAAAGTCCCTTAAAAATTTTCCAATTTTTGTCCCAATTCTTCCCATTCCCATTGAAACTTTTCAAATCCCTCTCAAAATTGTAGAAATTCTCTTGAAGCTTTTAAAATTCTCTCTAGAATTTTCAAAATCCATGTCCACATGTTTACAATTTCACATAAAAAAATGGCTAAAATTCCAGTTGAAATTTTTTCAAAGTCCCTTAAAAATTTTCCCATTTTTGTCCCAATTCTTCCCATTCCCATTGAAACTTTTCAAATCCCTCTCAAAATTGTTGAAATTCTCTTGAAGCTTTTAAAATTCTCTCTAGAATTTTCAAAATCCATGTCCACATGTTTACAATTTCACGTCAAAAAATGGCTAAAATTCCAGTTAAAATTTTTTCAAAGTCCCTTAAAAATTTTCCAATTTTTGTCCCAATTCTTCCCATTCCCATTGAAACTTTTCAAATCCCTCTCAAAATTGTTGAAATTCTCTTGAAGCTTTTAAAATTCTCTCTAGAATTTTCAAAATCCATGTCCACATGTTTACAATTTCATGACAAAAAATGGCTAAAATTCCAGTTGAAATTTTTTCAAAGTCCCTTAAAATTTTCCAATTTTTGTCCCAATTCTTCCCATTCCCATTGAAACTTTTCAAATCCCTCTCAAAATTGTTGAAATTCTGTTGAAGCTTTTAAAATTCTCTCTAGAATTTTCAAAATCCACTTCAAAATGTTTACAATTTCACGTCAAAAAATGGCTAAAATTCCAGTTGAAATTTTTTCAAAGTCCCTTAAAAATTTTCCAATTTTTGTCCCAATTCTTCCCATTCCCATTGAAACTTTTCAAATCCCTCTCCAAATTGTTGAAATTCTCTTGAAGCTTTTAAAATTCTCTCTAGAAATTTCAAAATCCATGTCCACATGTTTACAATTTCACGTCAAAAAATGGCTAAAATTCCAGTTGAAATTTTTTCAAAGTCCCTGAAAAATTTTCCAATTTTTGTCCCAATTCTTCCCATTCCCATTGAAACTTTTCAAATCCCTCTCAAAATTGTTGAAATTCTGTTGAAGCTTTTAAAATTCTCTCTAGAATTTTCAAAATCCATGGCCACATGTTTACAATTTCACGTCAAAAAATGGCTAAAATTCCAGTTGAAATTTTTTCAAAGTCCCTTCAAAATTTTCCAATTTTTGTCCCAATTCTTCCCATTCCCATTGAAACTTTTCAAATCCCTCTCAAAATTGTTGAAATTCTGTTGAAGCTTTTAAAAGTCTCTCTAGAATTTTCAAAATCCATGGCCACATGTTTACAATTTCACGTCAAAAAATGGCTAAAATTACAGTTGAAATTTTTTCAAAGTCCCTTAAAATTTTCCAATTTTTGTCCCAATTCTTCCCATTCCCATTGAAACTTTTCAAATCCCTCTCAAAATTGTTGAAATTCTGTTGAAGCTTTTAAAATTCTCTCTAGAATTTTCAAAATCCACTTCAAAATGTTTACAATTTCACGTCAAAAAATGGCTAAAATTCCAGTTGAAATTTTTTCAAAGTCCCTTAAAAATTTTCCAATTTTTGTCCCAATTCTTCCCATTCCCATTGAAACTTTTCAAATCCCTCTCAAAATTGTTGAAATTCTCTTGAAGCTTTTAAAATTCTCTCTAGAATTTTCAAAATCCATGTCCACATGTTTACAATTTCACATCAAAAAATGGCTAAAATTCCAGTTGAAATTTTTTCAAAGTCCCTTAAAAATTTTCCAATTTTTGTCCCAATTCTTCCCATTCCCATTGAAACTTTTCAAATTCCTCTCCAAATTGTTGAAATTCTGTTGAAGCTTTTAAAATTCTCTCTAGAATTTTCAAAATCCATGGCCACATGTTTACAATTTCACGTCAAAAAATGGCTAAAATTCCAGTTGAAATTTTTTCAAAGTCCCTTAAAAGTTTTCCAATTTTTGTCCCAATTCTTCCCATTCCCATTGAAACTTTTCAAATCCCTCTCAAAATTGTTGAAATTCTCTTGAAGCTTTTAAAATTCTCTCTAGAATTTTCAAAATCCATGTCCACATGTTTACAATTTCACGTCAAAAAATGGCTAAAATTCCAGTTGAAATTTTTTCAAAGTCCCTTAAAAATTTTCCAATTTTTGTCCCAATTCTTCCCATTCCCATTGAAACTTTTCAAATCCCTCTCCAAATTGTTGAAATTCTCTTGAAGCTTTTAAAATTCTCTCTAGAATTTTCAAAATCCATGTCCACATGTTTACAATTTCACATAAAAAAATGGCTAAAATTCCAGCTGAAATTTTTTCAAAGTCCCTGAAAAATTTTCCAATTTTTGTCCCAATTCTTCCCATTCCCATTGAAACTTTTCAAATCCCTCTCAAAATTGTTGAAATTCTCTTGAAGCTTTTAAAATTCTCTCTAGAATTTTCAAAATCCATGTCCACATGTTTACAATTTCACGTCAAAAAATGGCTAAAATTCCAGTTGAAATTTTTTCAAAGTCCCTTAAAAATTTTCCAATTTTTGTCCCAATTCTTCCCATTCCCATTGAAACTTTTCAAATCCCTCTCAAAATTGTTGAAATTCTCTTGAAGCTTTTAAAATTCTCTCTAGAATTTTCAAAATCCATGTCCACATGTTTACAATTTCACGACAAAAAATGGCTAAAATTCCAGTTGAAATTTTTTCAAAGTCCCTTAAAATTTTCCAATTTTTGTCCCAATTCTTCCCATTCCCATTGAAACTTTTCAAATCCCTCTCAAAATTGTTGAAATTCTGTTGAAGCTTTTAAAATTCTCTCTAGAATTTTCAAAATCCATGGCCACATGTTTACAATTTCACGTCAAAAAATGGCTAAAATTCCAGTTGAAATTTTTTCAAAGTCCCTTAAAAATTTTCCAATTTTTGTCCCAATTCTTCCCATTCCCATTGAAACTTTTCAAATCCCTCTCCAAATTGTTGAAATTCTCTTGAAGCTTTTAAAATTCTCTCTAGAAATTTCAAAATCCATGTCCACATGTTTACAATTTCACGTCAAAAAATGGCTAAAATTCCAGTTGAAATTTTTTCAAAGTCCCTTAAAAATTTTCCAATTTTTGTCCCAATTCTTCCCATTCCCATTGAAACTTTTCAAATCCCTCTCCAAATTGTTGAAATTCTCTTGAAGCTTTTAAAATTCTCTCTAGAAATTTCAAAATCCATGTCCACATGTTTACAATTTCACGTCAAAAAATGGCTAAAATTCCAGTTGAAATTTTTTCAAAGTCCCTTAAAAATTTTCCAATTTTTGTCCCAATTCTTCCCATTCCCATTGAAACTTTTCAAATCCCTCTCAAAATTGTTGAAATTCTGTTGAAGCTTTTAAAATTCTCTCTAGAATTTTCAAAATCCATGGCCACATGTTTACAATTTCACGTCAAAAAATGGCTAAAATTCCAGTTGAAATTTTTTCAAAGTCCCTTCAAAATTTTCCAATTTTTGTCCCAATTCTTCCCATTCCCATTGAAACTTTTCAAATCCCTCTCAAAATTGTTGAAATTCTCTTGAAGCTTTTAAAAGTCTCTCTAGAATTTTCAAAATCCATGTCCACATGTTTACAATTTCACGTCAAAAAATGGCTAAAATTACAGTTGAAATTTTTTCAAAGTCCCTTAAAATTTTCCAATTTTTGTCCCAATTCTTCCCATTCCCATTGAAACTTTTCAAATCCCTCTCAAAATTGTTGAAATTCTCTTGAAGCTTTTAAAATTCTCTCTAGAATTTTCAAAATCCACTTCAAAATGTTTACAATTTCACGTCAAAAAATGGCTAAAATTCCAGTTGAAATTTTTTCAAAGTCCCTGAAAAATTTTCCAATTTTTGTCCCAATTCTTCCCATTCCCATTGAAACTTTTCAAATCCCTCTCAAAATTGTTGAAATTCTCTTGAAGCTTTTAAAAGTCTCTCTAGAATTTTCAAAATCCATGTCCACATGTTTACAATTTCACGTCAAAAAATGGCTAAAATTCCAGTTGAAATTTTTTCAAAGTCCCTCAAAATTTTCCAATTTTTGTCCCAATTCTTCCCATTCCCATTGAAACTTTTCAAATCCCTCTCAAAATTGTTGAAATTCTGTTGAAGCTTTTAAAATTCTCTCTAGAATTTTCAAAATCCACTTCAAAATGTTTACAATTTCACGTCAAAAAATGGCTAAAATTCCAGTTGAAATTTTTTCAAAGTCCCTTAAAAATTTTCCAATTTTTGTCCCAATTCTTCCCATTCCCATTGAAACTTTTCAAATCCCTCTCCAAATTGTTGAAATTCTCTTGAAGCTTTTAAAATTCTCTCTAGAATTTTCAAAATCCATGGCCACATGTTTACAATTTCACATCAAAAAATGGCTAAAATTCCAGTTGAAATTTTTTCAAAGTCCCTTAAAAATTTTCCAATTTTTGTCCCAATTCTTCCCATTCCCATTGAAACTTTTCAAATTCCTCTCCAAATTGTTGAAATTCTGTTGAAGCTTTTAAAATTCTCTCTAGAATTTTCAAAATCCATGGCCACATGTTTACAATTTCACGTCAAAAAATGGCTAAAATTCCCATTGAAATTTTTTCAAAGTCCCTTAAAAGTTTTCCAATTTTTGTCCCAATTCTTCCCATTCCCATTGAAACTTTTCAAATCCCTCTCAAAATTGTTGAAATTCTCTTGAAGCTTTTAAAATTCTCTCTAGAATTTTCAAAATCCATGGCCACATGTTTACAATTTCACATAAAAAAATGGCTAAAATTCCAGTTGAAATTTTTTCAAAGTCCCTTAAAAATTTTCCAATTTTTGTCCCAATTCTTCCCATTCCCATTGAAACTTTTCAAATTCCTCTCCAAATTGTTGAAATTCTCTTGAAGCTTTTAAAATTCTCTCTAGAATTTTCAAAATCCATGGCCACATGTTTACAATTTCACGTCAAAAAATGGCTAAAATTCCCATTGAAATTTTTTCAAAGTCCCTTCAAAATTTTCCAATTTTTGTCCCAATTCTTCCCATTCCCATTGAAACTTTTCAAATCCCTCTCAAAATTGTTGAAATTCTCTTGAAGCTTTTAAAATTCTCTCTAGAATTTTCAAAATCCATGTCCACATGTTTACAATTTCACGTCAAAAAATGGCTAAAATTCCAGTTGAAATTTTTTCAAAGTCCCTTAAAAATTTTCCAATTTTTGTCCCAATTCTTCCCATTCCCATTGAAACTTTTCAAATCCCTCTCAAAATTGTTGAAATTCTCTTGAAGCTTTTAAAATTCTCTCTAGAATTTTCAAAATCCATGTCCACATGTTTACAATTTCACATTAAAAAATGGCTAAAATTCCAGTTGAAATTTTTTCAAAGTCCCTTAAAAATTTTCCAATTTTTGTCCCAATTCTTCCCATTCCCATTGAAACTTTTCAAATCCCTCTCAAAATTGTTGAAATTCTCTTGAAGCTTTTAAAATTCTCTCTAGAATTTTCAAAATCCATGTCCACTTGTTTACAATTTCACATTAAAAAATGGCTAAAATTCCAGTTGAAATTTTTTCAAAGTCCCTTAAAAATTTTCCAATTTTTGTCCCAATTCTTCCCATTCCCATTGAAACTTTTCAAATCCCTCTCAAAATTGTTGAAATTCTCTTGAAGCTTTTAAAATTCTCTCTAGAATTTTCAAAATCCATGTCCACTTGTTTACAATTTCACATTAAAAAATGGCTAAAATTCCAGTTGAAATTTTTTCAAAGTCCCTTAAAAATTTTCCAATTTTTGTCCCAATTCTTCCCATTCCCATTGAAACTTTTCAAATCCCTCTCCAAATTGTTGAAATTCTCTTGAAGCTTTTAAAATTCTCTCTAGAATTTTCAAAATCCATGGCCACATGTTTACAATTTCACGTCAAAAAATGGCTAAAATTCCAGTTGAAATTTTTTCAAAGTCCCTTATAAATTTTCCAATTTTTGTCCCAATTCTTCCCATTCCCATTGAAACTTTTCAAATCCCTCTCAAAATTGTTGAAATTCTCTTGAAGCTTTCAAAATTCTCTCTAGAATTTTCAAAATCCATGTCCACATGTTTACAATTTCATGACAAAAAATGGCTAAAATTCCAGTTGAAATTTTTTCAAAGTCCCTTAAAAATTTTCCAATTTTTGTCCCAATTCTTCCCATTCCCATTGAAACTTTTCAAATCCCTCTCAAAATTGTTGAAATTCTCTTGAAGCTTTTAAAATTCTCTCTAGAATTTTCAAAATCCATGTCCACATGTTTACAATTTCACGTCAAAAAATGGCTAAAATTCCAGTTGAAATTTTTTCAAAGTCCCTTAAAAATTTTCCAATTTTTGTCCCAATTCTTCCCATTCCCATTGAAACTTTTCAAATCCCTCTCCAAATTATTGAAATTCTCTTGAAGCTTTTAAAAGTCTCTCTAGAATTTTCAAAATCCATGTCCACATGTTTACAATTTCACGTCAAAAAATGGCTAAAATTCCAGTTGAAATTTTTTCAAAGTCCCTTAAAAATTTTCCAATTTTTGTCCCAATTCTTCCCATTCCCATTGAAACTTTTCAAATCCCTCTCCAAATTGTTGAAATTCTGTTGAAGCTTTTAAAATTCTCTCTAGAATTTTCAAAATCCATGGCCACATGTTTACAATTTCACGTCAAAAAATGGCTAAAATTCCAGTTGAAATTTTTTCAAAGTCCCTTAAAAATTTTCCAATTTTTGTCCCAATTCTTCCCATTCCCATTGAAACTTTTCAAATTCCTCTCAAAATTGTTGAAATTCTGTTGAAGCTTTTAAAATTCTCTCTAGAATTTTCAAAATCCATGTCCACATGTTTACAATTTCACGTCAAAAAATTGCTAAAATTCCAGTTGAAATTTTTTCAAAGTCCCTTAAAAATTTTCCAATTTTTGTCCCAATTCTTCCCATTCCCATTGAAACTTTTCAAATCCCTCTCAAAATTGTTGAAATTCTCTTGAAGCTTTTAAAATTCTCTCTAGAATTTTCAAAATCCATGTCCACATGTTTACAATTTCACATTAAAAAATGGCTAAAATTCCAGTTGAAATTTTTTCAAAGTCCCTTAAAAATTTTCCAATTTTTGTCCCAATTCTTCCCATTCCCATTGAAACTTTTCAAATCCCTCTCAAAATTGTTGAAATTCTCTTGAAGCTTTTAAAATTCTCTCTAGAATTTTCAAAATCCATGGCCACATGTTTACAATTTCACATCAAAAAATGGCTAAAATTCCAGTTGAAATTTTTTCAAAGTCCCTTAAAAATTTTCCAATTTTTGTCCCAATTCTTCCCATTCCCATTGAAACTTTTCAAATTCCTCTCCAAATTGTTGAAATTCTGTTGAAGCTTTTAAAATTCTCTCTAGAATTTTCAAAATCCATGGCCACATGTTTACAATTTCACGTCAAAAAATGGCTAAAATTCCCATTGAAATTTTTTCAAAGTCCCTTAAAAGTTTTCCAATTTTTGTCCCAATTCTTCCCATTCCCATTGAAACTTTTCAAATCCCTCTCAAAATTGTTGAAATTCTCTTGAAGCTTTTAAAATTCTCTCTAGAATTTTCAAAATCCATGGCCACATGTTTACAATTTCACATAAAAAAATGGCTAAAATTCCAGTTGAAATTTTTTCAAAGTCCCTTAAAAATTTTCCAATTTTTGTCCCAATTCTTCCCATTCCCATTGAAACTTTTCAAATTCCTCTCCAAATTGTTGAAATTCTCTTGAAGCTTTTAAAATTCTCTCTAGAATTTTCAAAATCCATGGCCACATGTTTACAATTTCACGTCAAAAAATGGCTAAAATTCCCATTGAAATTTTTTCAAAGTCCCTTCAAAATTTTCCAATTTTTGTCCCAATTCTTCCCATTCCCATTGAAACTTTTCAAATCCCTCTCAAAATTGTTGAAATTCTCTTGAAGCTTTTAAAATTCTCTCTAGAATTTTCAAAATCCATGTCCACATGTTTACAATTTCACGTCAAAAAATGGCTAAAATTCCAGTTGAAATTTTTTCAAAGTCCCTTAAAAATTTTCCAATTTTTGTCCCAATTCTTCCCATTCCCATTGAAACTTTTCAAATCCCTCTCAAAATTGTTGAAATTCTCTTGAAGCTTTTAAAATTCTCTCTAGAATTTTCAAAATCCATGTCCACATGTTTACAATTTCACATTAAAAAATGGCTAAAATTCCAGTTGAAATTTTTTCAAAGTCCCTTAAAAATTTTCCAATTTTTGTCCCAATTCTTCCCATTCCCATTGAAACTTTTCAAATCCCTCTCAAAATTGTTGAAATTCTCTTGAAGCTTTTAAAATTCTCTCTAGAATTTTCAAAATCCATGTCCACTTGTTTACAATTTCACATTAAAAAATGGCTAAAATTCCAGTTGAAATTTTTTCAAAGTCCCTTAAAAATTTTCCAATTTTTGTCCCAATTCTTCCCATTCCCATTGAAACTTTTCAAATCCCTCTCAAAATTGTTGAAATTCTCTTGAAGCTTTTAAAATTCTCTCTAGAATTTTCAAAATCCATGTCCACTTGTTTACAATTTCACATTAAAAAATGGCTAAAATTCCAGTTGAAATTTTTTCAAAGTCCCTTAAAAATTTTCCAATTTTTGTCCCAATTCTTCCCATTCCCATTGAAACTTTTCAAATCCCTCTCCAAATTGTTGAAATTCTCTTGAAGCTTTTAAAATTCTCTCTAGAATTTTCAAAATCCATGGCCACATGTTTACAATTTCACGTCAAAAAATGGCTAAAATTCCAGTTGAAATTTTTTCAAAGTCCCTTATAAATTTTCCAATTTTTGTCCCAATTCTTCCCATTCCCATTGAAACTTTTCAAATCCCTCTCAAAATTGTTGAAATTCTCTTGAAGCTTTCAAAATTCTCTCTAGAATTTTCAAAATCCATGTCCACATGTTTACAATTTCATGACAAAAAATGGCTAAAATTCCAGTTGAAATTTTTTCAAAGTCCCTTAAAAATTTTCCAATTTTTGTCCCAATTCTTCCCATTCCCATTGAAACTTTTCAAATCCCTCTCAAAATTGTTGAAATTCTCTTGAAGCTTTTAAAATTCTCTCTAGAATTTTCAAAATCCATGTCCACATGTTTACAATTTCACGTCAAAAAATGGCTAAAATTCCAGTTGAAATTTTTTCAAAGTCCCTTAAAAATTTTCCAATTTTTGTCCCAATTCTTCCCATTCCCATTGAAACTTTTCAAATCCCTCTCCAAATTATTGAAATTCTCTTGAAGCTTTTAAAAGTCTCTCTAGAATTTTCAAAATCCATGTCCACATGTTTACAATTTCACGTCAAAAAATGGCTAAAATTCCAGTTGAAATTTTTTCAAAGTCCCTTAAAAATTTTCCAATTTTTGTCCCAATTCTTCCCATTCCCATTGAAACTTTTCAAATCCCTCTCCAAATTGTTGAAATTCTGTTGAAGCTTTTAAAATTCTCTCTAGAATTTTCAAAATCCATGGCCACATGTTTACAATTTCACGTCAAAAAATGGCTAAAATTCCAGTTGAAATTTTTTCAAAGTCCCTTAAAAATTTTCCAATTTTTGTCCCAATTCTTCCCATTCCCATTGAAACTTTTCAAATTCCTCTCAAAATTGTTGAAATTCTGTTGAAGCTTTTAAAATTCTCTCTAGAATTTTCAAAATCCATGTCCACATGTTTACAATTTCACGTCAAAAAATTGCTAAAATTCCAGTTGAAATTTTTTCAAAGTCCCTTAAAAATTTTCCAATTTTTGTCCCAATTCTTCCCATTCCCATTGAAACTTTTCAAATCCCTCTCAAAATTGTTGAAATTCTCTTGAAGCTTTTAAAATTCTCTCTAGAATTTTCAAAATCCATGTCCACATGTTTACAATTTCACATTAAAAAATGGCTAAAATTCCAGTTGAAATTTTTTCAAAGTCCCTTAAAAATTTTCCAATTTTTGTCCCAATTCTTCCCATTCCCATTGAAACTTTTCAAATCCCTCTCAAAATTGTTGAAATTCTCTTGAAGCTTTTAAAATTCTCTCTAGAATTTTCAAAATCCATGTCCACATGTTTACAATTTCACGTCAAAAAATGGCTAAAATTCCCGTTGAAATTTTTTCAAAGTCCCTTAAAAATTTTCCAATTTTTGTCCCAATTCTTCCCATTCCCATTGAAACTTTTCAAATCCCTCTCAAAATTGTTGAAATTCTCTTGAAGCTTTTAAAATTCTCTCTAGAATTTTCAAAATCCATGTCCACATGTTTACAATTTCACGACAAAAAATGGCTAAAATTCCAGTTGAAATTTTTTCAAAGTCCCTGAAAAATTTTCCAATTTTTGTCCCAATTCTTCCCATTCCCATTGAAACTTTTCAAATCCCTCTCAAAATTGTTGAAATTCTCTTGAAGCTTTTAAAATTCTCTCTAGAATTTTCAAAATCCATGTCCACTTGTTTACAATTTCACATTAAAAAATGGCTAAAATTCCAGTTGAAATTTTTTCAAAGTCCCTTAAAAATTTTCCAATTTTTGTCCCAATTCTTCCCATTCCCATTGAAACTTTTCAAATCCCTCTCCAAATTGTTGAAATTCTCTTGAAGCTTTTAAAATTCTCTCTAGAATTTTCAAAATCCATGTCCACATGTTTACAATTTCACGTCAAAAAATGGCTAAAATTCCAGTTGAAATTTTTTCAAAGTCCCTTAAAAATTTTCCAATTTTTGTCCCAATTCTTCCCATTCCCATTGAAACTTTTCAAATCCCTCTCAAAATTGTTGAAATTCTCTTGAAGCTTTCAAAATTCTCTCTAGAATTTTCAAAATCCATGGCCACATGTTTACAATTTCACGTCAAAAAATGGCTAAAATTCCAGTTGAAATTTTTTCAAAGTCCCTTAAAAATTTTCCAATTTTTGTCCCAATTCTTCCCATTCCCATTGAAACTTTTCAAATCCCTCTTCAAATTATTGAAATTCTCTTGAAGCTTTTAAAAGTCTCTCTAGAATTTTCAAAATCCATGTCCACATGTTTACAATTTCACGACAAAAAATTGCTAAAATTCCAGTTGAAATTTTTTCAAAGTCCCTTAAAATTTTCCAATTTTTGTCCCAATTCTTCCCATTCCCATTGAAACTTTTCAAATCCCTCTCAAAATTGTTGAAATTCTGTTGAAGCTTTTAAAATTCTCTCTAGAATTTTCAAAATCCACTTCAAAATGTTTACAATTTCACGTCAAAAAATGGCTAAAATTCCAGTTGAAATTTTTTCAAAGTCCCTTAAAAATTTTCCAATTTTTGTCCCAATTCTTCCCATTCCCATTGAAACTTTTCAAATCCCTCTCAAAATTGTTGAAATTCTCTTGAAGCTTTTAAAATTCTCTCTAGAATTTTCAAAATCCATGTCCACATGTTTACAATTTCACGTCAAAAAATGGCTAAAATTCCAGCTGAAATTTTTTCAAAGTCCCTTAAAAATTTTCCAATTTTTGTCCCAATTCTTCCCATTCCCATTGAAACTTTTCAAATCCCTCTCCAAATTGTTGAAATTCTGTTGAAGCTTTTAAAATTCTCTCTAGAATTTTCAAAATCCATGGCCACATGTTTACAATTTCACGTCAAAAAATGGCTAAAATTCCAGTTGAAATTTTTTCAAAGTCCCTTAAAAATTTTCCAATTTTTGTCCCAATTCTTCCCATTCCCATTGAAACTTTTCAAATCCCTCTCCAAATTGTTGAAATTCTCTTGAAGCTTTTAAAATTCTCTCTAGAATTTTCAAAATCCATGTCCACATGTTTACAATTTCACGTAAAAAATGGCTAAAATTCCAGTTGAAATTTTTTCAAAGTCCCTTAAAAATTTTCCAATTTTTGTCCCAATTCTTCCCATTCCCATTGAAACATTTCAAATCCCTCTCAAAATTGTGTAAATTCTCTTGAAGCTTTTAAAATTCTCTCTAGAATTTTCAAAATCCATGGCCACATGTTTACAATTTCACGTCAAAAAATTGCTAAAATTCCAGTTGAAATTTTTTCAAAGTCCCTTAAAAGTTTTCCAATTTTTGTCCCAATTCTTCCCATTCCCATTGAAACTTTTCAAATCCCTCTCCAAATTGTTGAAATTCTCTTGAAGCTTTTAAAATTCTCTCTAGAATTTTCAAAATCCATGTCCACATGTTTACAATTTCACATAAAAAAATGGCTAAAATTCCAGTTGAAATTTTTTCAAAGTCCCTTAAAAATTTTCCAATTTTTGTCCCAATTCTTCCCATTCCCATTGAAACTTTTCAAATCCCTCTCAAAATTGTGTAAATGCTCTTGAAGCTTTTAAAATTCTCTCTAGAATTTTCAAAATCCATGGCCACATGTTTACAATTTCACGTAAAAAAATGGCTAAAATTCCAGTTGAAATTTTTTCAAAGTCCCTTAAAAGTTTTCCAATTTTTGTCCCAATTCTTCCCATTCCCATTGAAACTTTTCAAATCCCTCTCAAAATTGTTGAAATTCTCTTGAAGCTTTTAAAATTCTCTCTAGAATTTTCAAAATCCATGGCCACATGTTTACAATTTCACATAAAAAAATGGCTAAAATTCCAGTTGAAATTTTTTCAAAGTCCCTTAAAAATTTTCCAATTTTTGTCCCAATTCTTCCCATTCCCATTGAAACTTTTCAAATCCCTCTCAAAATTGTTGAAATTCTCTTGAAGCTTTTAAAATTCTCTCTAGAATTTTCAAAATCCATGGCCACATGTTTACAATTTCACGACAAAAAATTGCTAAAATTCCAGTTGAAATTTTTTCAAAGTCCCTTCAAAATTTTCCAATTTTTGTCCCAATTCTTCCCATTCCCATTGAAACTTTTCAAATCCCTCTCAAAATTGTTGAAATTCTCTTGAAGCTTTCAAAATTCTCTCTAGAATTTTCAAAATCCATGTCCACATGTTTACAATTTCACATAAAAAAATGGCTAAAATTCCAGTTGAAATTTTTTCAAAGTCCCTTAAAAATTTTCCAATTTTTGTCCCAATTCTTCCCATTCCCATTGAAACTTTTCAAATCCCTCTCAAAATTGTTTCAATTCTCTTGAAGCTTTTAAAATTCTCTCTAGAATTTTCAAAATCCATGTCCACATGTTTACAATTTCACGTCAAAAAATGGCTAAAATTCCAGTTGAAATTTTTTCAAAGTCCCTTAAAAATTTTCCAATTTTTGTCCCAATTCTTCCCATTCCCATTGAAACTTTTCAAATCCCTCTCAAAATTGTTGAAATTCTGTTGAAGCTTTTAAAATTCTCTCTAGAATTTTCAAAATCCATGTCCACATGTTTACAATTTCACGTCAAAAAATGGCTAAAATTCCAGTTGAAATTTTTTCAAAGTCCCTTAAAAAATTTCCAATTTTTGTCCCAATTCTTCCCATTCCCATTGAAACTTTTCAAATCCCTCTCAAAATTGTTGAAATTCTCTTGAAGCTTTTAAAATTCTCTCTAGAATTTTCAAAATCCATGTCCACATGTTTACAATTTCACATAAAAAAATGGCTAAAATTCCAGTTGAAATTTTTTCAAAGTCCCTTAAAAATTTTCCAATTTTTGTCCCAATTCTTCCCATTCCCATTGAAACTTTTCAAATCCCTCTCAAAATTGTTTCAATTCTCTTGAAGCTTTTAAAATTCTCTCTAGAATTTTCAAAATCCATGTCCACATGTTTACAATTTCACGTCAAAAAATGGCTAAAATTCCAGTTGAAATTTTTTCAAAGTCCCTTAAAAATTTTCCAATTTTTGTCCCAATTCTTCCCATTCCCATTGAAACTTTTCAAATCCCTCTCCAAATTGTTGAAATTCTCTTGAAGCTTTTAAAATTCTCTCTAGAATTTTCAAAATCCATGGCCACATGTTTACAATTTCACGACAAAAAATGGCTAAAATTCCAGTTGAAATTTTTTCAAAGTCCCTTAAAAAATTTCCAATTTTTGTCCCAATTCTTCCCATTCCCATTGAAACTTTTCAAATCCCTCTCAAAATTGTTGAAATTCTCTTGAAGCTTTTAAAATTCTCTCTAGAATTTTCAAAATCCATGTCCACATGTTTACAATTTCACGTCAAAAAATGGCTAAAATTCCAGTTGAAATTTTTTCAAAGTCCCTTAAAAATTTTCCAATTTTTGTCCCAATTCTTCCCATTCCCATTGAAACTTTTCAAATCCCTCTCAAAATTGTTGAAATTCTCTTGAAGCTTTTAAAATTCTCTCTAGAATTTTCAAAATCCATGTCCACATGTTTACAATTTCACGTCAAAAAATGGCTAAAATTCCAGTTGAAATTTTTTCAAAGTCCCTTAAAAATTTTCCAATTTTTGTCCCAATTCTTCCCATTCCCATTGAAACTTTTCAAATCCCTCTCAAAATTGTTGAAATTCTGTTGAAGCTTTTAAAATTCTCTCTAGAATTTTCAAAATCCATGTCCACATGTTTACAATTTCACGTCAAAAAATGGCTAAAATTCCAGTTGAAATTTTTTCAAAGTCCCTTAAAAAATTTCCAATTTTTGTCCCAATTCTTCCCATTCCCATTGAAACTTTTCAAATCCCTCTCAAAATTGTTGAAATTCTCTTGAAGCTTTTAAAATTCTCTCTAGAATTTTCAAAATCCATGTCCACATGTTTACAATTTCACGTCAAAAAATGGCTAAAATTCCAGTTGAAATTTTTTCAAAGTCCCTTAAAAATTTTCCAATTTTTGTCCCAATTCTTCCCATTCCCATTGAAACTTTTCAAATCCCTCTCAAAATTGTTGAAATTCTCTTGAAGCTTTTAAAATTCTCTCTAGAATTTTCAAAATCCATGTCCACATGTTTACAATTTCACGTCAAAAAATGGCTAAAATTCCAGTTGAAATTTTTTCAAAGTCCCTTAAAAATTTTCCAATTTTTGTCCCAATTCTTCCCATTCCCATTGAAACTTTTCAAATCCCTCTCAAAATTTTGAAATTCTGTTAAAGCTTTTAAAATTCTCTCTAGAATTTTCAAAATCCACTTCAACATGTTTACAATTTCACATTAAAAAATGGCTAAAATTCCAGTTGAAATTTTTTCAAAGTCCCTTAAAAATTTTCCAATTTTTGTCCCAATTCTTCCCATTCCCATTGAAACTTTTCAAATTCCTCTCAAAATTGTTGAAATTCTGTTGAAGCTTTTAAAATTCTCTCTAGAATTTTCAAAATCCATGTCCACATGTTTACAATTTCACGTCAAAATATGGCTAAAATTCCAGTTGAAATTTTTTCAAAGTCCCTTAAAAATTTTCCAATTTTTGTCCCAATTCTTCCCATTCCCATTGAAACTTTTCAAATCCCTCTCCAAATTGTTGAAATTCTCTTGAAGCTTTTAAAATTCTCTCTAGAATTTTCAAAATCCATGGCCACATGTTTACAATTTCACGTCAAAAAATGGCTAAAATTCCAGTTGAAATTTTTTCAAAGTCCCTTAAAAATTTTCCAATTTTTGTCCCAATTCTTCCCATTCCCATTGAAACTTTTCAAATCCCTCTCAAAATTGTTGAAATTCTGTTGAAGCTTTTAAAATTCTCTCTAGAATTTTCAAAATCCATGTCCACATGTTTACAATTTCACGTCAAAAAATGGCTAAAATTCCAGTTGAAATTTTTTCAAAGTCCCTTAAAAATTTTCCAATTTTTGTCCCAATTCTTCCCATTCCCATTGAAACTTTTCAAATCCCTCTCAAAATTGTTGAAATTCTCCTGAAGCTTTTAAAATTCTCTCTAGAATTTTCAAAATCCATGTCCACATGTTTACAATTTCACGTCAAAAAATGGCTAAAATTCCAGTTGAAATTTTTTCAAAGTCCCTTCAAAATTTTCCAATTTTTGTCCCAATTCTTCCCATTCCCATTGAAACTTTTCAAATCCCTCTCCAAATTGTTGAAATTCTCTTGAAGCTTTTAAAATTCTCTCTAGAATTTTCAAAATCCATGTCCACATGTTTACAATTTCACGTCAAAAAATTGCTAAAATTCCAGTTGAAATTTTTTCAAAGTCCCTTAAAAGTTTTCCAATTTTTGTCCCAATTCTTCCCATTCCCATTGAAACTTTTCAAATCCCTCTCAAAATTGTTGAAATTCTCTTGAAGCTTTTAAAATTCTCTCTAGAATTTTCAAAATCCATGGCCACATGTTTACAATTTCACGTAACAAAATTGCTAAAATTCTAGCTGAAATTTTTTCAAAGTCCCTTAAAAATTTTCCAATTTTTGTCCCAATTCTTCCCATTCCCATTGAAACTTTTCAAATCCCTCTCAAAATTGTTTCAATTCTCTTGAAGCTTTTAAAATTCTCTCTAGAATTTTCAAAATCCATGTCCACATGTTTACAATTTCACGTCAAAAAATGGCTAAAATTCCAGTTGAAATTTTTTCAAAGTCCCTTAAAAATTTTCCAATTTTTGTCCCAATTCTTCCCATTCCCATTGAAACTTTTCAAATCCCTCTCAAAATTGTTGAAATTCTCTTGAAGCTTTTAAAATTCTCTCTAGAATTTTCAAAATCCATGTCCACATGTTTACAATTTCACGTCAAAAAATGGCTAAAATTCCAGTTGAAATTTTTTCAAAGTCCCTTAAAAATTTTCCAATTTTTGTCCCAATTCTTCCCATTCCCATTGAAACTTTTCAAATCCCTCTCAAAATTGTGTAAATGCTCTTGAAGCTTTTAAAATTCTCTCTAGAATTTTCAAAATCCATGGCCACATGTTTACAATTTCACGTAAAAAATGGCTAAAATTCCAGTTGAAATTTTTTCAAAGTCCCTTAAAAGTTTTCCAATTTTTGTCCCAATTCTTCCCATTCCCATTGAAACTTTTCAAATCCCTCTCAAAATTGTTTCAATTCTCTTGAAGCTTTTAAAATTCTCTCTAGAATTTTCAAAATCCATGTCCACATGTTTACAATTTCACGTCAAAAAATGGCTAAAATTCCAGTTGAAATTTTTTCAAAGTCCCTTAAAAATTTTCCAATTTTTGTCCCAATTCTTCCCATTCCCATTGAAACTTTTCAAATCCCTCTCAAAATTGTTGAAATTCTCTTGAAGCTTTTAAAATTCTCTCTAGAATTTTCAAAATCCATGTCCACATGTTTACAATTTCACGTCAAAAAATGGCTAAAATTCCAGTTGAAATTTTTTCAAAGTCCCTTAAAAATTTTCCAATTTTTGTCCCAATTCTTCCCATTCCCATTGAAACTTTTCAAATCCCTCTCAAAATTGTGTAAATGCTCTTGAAGCTTTTAAAATTCTCTCTAGAATTTTCAAAATCCATGGCCACATGTTTACAATTTCACGTAAAAAAATGGCTAAAATTCCAGTTGAAATTTTTTCAAAGTCCCTTAAAAGTTTTCCAATTTTTGTCCCAATTCTTCCCATTCCCATTGAAACTTTTCAAATCCCCTCTCAAAATTGTTGAAATTCTCTTGAAGCTTTTAAAATTCTCTCTAGAATTTTCAAAATCCATGGCCACATGTTTACAATTTCACATAAAAAAATGGCTAAAATTCCAGTTGAAATTTTTTCAAAGTCCCTTAAAAATTTTCCAATTTTTGTCCCAATTCTTCCCATTCCCATTGAAACTTTTCAAATCCCTCTCAAAATTGTTGAAATTCTCTTGAAGCTTTTAAAATTCTCTCTAGAATTTTCAAAATCCATGGCCACATGTTTACAATTTCACGACAAAAAATTGCTAAAATTCCAGTTGAAATTTTTTCAAAGTCCCTTCAAAATTTTCCAATTTTTGTCCCAATTCTTCCCATTCCCATTGAAACTTTCAAATCCCTCTCAAAATTGTTGAAATTCTCTTGAAGCTTTCAAAATTCTCTCTAGAATTTTCAAAATCCATGTCCACATGTTTACAATTTCACATCAAAAAATGGCTAAAATTCCAGTTGAAATTTTTTCAAAGTCCCTTAAAAATTTTCCAATTTTTGTCCCAATTCTTCCCATTCCCATTGAAACTTTTCAAATCCCTCTCAAAATTGTTGAAATTCTGTTGAAGCTTTTAAAATTCTCTCTAGAATTTTCAAAATCCATGGCCACATGTTTACAATTTCATGTCAAGAAATGGCTAAAATTCCAGTTGAAATTTTTTCAAAGTCCCTTAAAAATTTTCCAATTTTTGTCCCAATTCTTCCCATTCCCATTGAAACTCTTCAAATCCCTCTCAAAATTGCTGAAATTCTCTTGAAGCTTTTAAAATTCTCTCTAGAATTTTCAAAATCCATGGCCACATGTTTACAATTTCACATAAAAAAATGGCTAAAATTCCAGTTGAAATTTTTTCAAAGTCCCTTAAAAATTTTCCAATTTTTGTCCCAATTCTTCCCATTCCCATGGAAGCTTTTCAAATCCCTCTCAAAATTGTTGAAATTCTCTTGAAGCTTTTAAAATTCTCTCTAGAATTTTCAAAATCCATGGCCACATGTTTACAATTTCACGTCAAAAAATGGCTAAAATTCCAGTTGAAATTTTTTCAAAGTCCCTTAAAAATTTTCCAATTTTTGTCCCAATTCTTCCCATTCCCATTGAAACTTTTCAAATCCCTCTCAAAATTGTTGAAATTCTGTTGAAGCTTTTAAAATTCTCTCTAGAATTTTCAAAATCCACTTCAACATGTTTAAAATTTCACGTCAAAAAATTGCTAAAATTCCAGTTGAAATTTTTTCAAAGTCCCTTAAAAATTTTCCAATTTTTGTCCCAATTCTTCCCATTCCCATTGAAACTTTTCAAATCCCTCTCAAAATTGTAGAAATTCTGTTAAAGCTTTTAAAATTCTCTCTAGAATTTTCAAAATCCATGTCCACATGTTTACAATTTCACGTCAAAAAATGGCTAAAATTCCAGTTGAAATTTTTTCAAAGTCCCTTCAAAATTTTCCAATTTTTGTCCCAATTCTTCCCATTCCCATTGAAACTTTTCAAATCCCTCTCAAAATTGTGGAAATTTTGTTGAAGCTTTTAAAATTCTCTCTAGAATTTTCCAAATCCATGGCCACATGTTTACAATTTCACGTCAAAAAATTGCTAAAATTCCAGTTGAAATTTTTTCAAAGTCCCTTAAAAATTTTCCAATTTTTGTCCCAATTCTTCCCATTCCCATTGAAACTTTTCAAATCCCTCTCAAAATTGTTGAAATTCTGTTGAAGCTTTTAAAATTCTCTCTAGAATTTTCAAAATCCATGTCCACATGTTTACAATTTCACATAAAAAAATTGCTAAAATTCCAGTTGAAATTTTTTCAAAGTCCCTTAAAAATTTTCCAATTTTTGTCCCAATTCTTCCCATTCCCATTGAAACTTTTCAAATCCCTCTCAAAATTGTTGAAATTCTGTTGAAGCTTTTAAAATTCTCTCTAGAATTTTCAAAATCCATGGCCACATGTTTACAATTTCACGTAAAAAAATTGCTAAAATTCCAGTTGAAATTTTTTCAAAGTCCCTTAAAAATTTTCCCATTTTTGTCCCAATTCTTCCCATTCCCATTGAAACTTTTCAAATCCCTCTCAAAATTGTTGAAATTCTGTTGAAGCTTTTAAAATTCTCTCTAGAATTTTCAAAATCCATGTCCACATGTTTACAATTTCACATAAAAAAATTGCTAAAATTCCAGTTGAAATTTTTTTCAAAGTCCCTTAAAAATTTTCCAATTTTTGTCCCAATTCTTCCCATTCCCATTGAAACTTTTCAAATCCCTCTCAAAATTGTTGAAATTCTCTTGAATCTTTTAAAATTCTCTCTAGAATTTTCAAAATCCACTTCAACATGTTTACAATTTCACGTCAAAAAATGGCTAAAATTCCAGTTGAAATTTTTTCAAAGTCCCTTAAAAATTTTCCAATTTTTGTCCCAATTCTTCCCATTCCCATTGAAACTTTTCAAATCCCTCTCAAAATTGTTGAAATTCTGTTGAAGCTTTTAAAATTCTCTCTAGAATTTTCAAAATCCATGTCCACATGTTTACAATTTCACGTCAAAAAATGGCTAAAATTCCAGTTGAAATTTTTTCAAAGTCCCTTAAAATTTTCCAATTTTTTGTCCCAATTCTTCCCATTCCCATTGAAACTTTTCAAATCCCTCTCAAAAGTGTTGAAATTCTGTTGAAGCTTTTAAAATTCTCTCTAGAATTTTCAAAATCCATGGCCACATGTTTACAATTTCACGTAAAAAAAATGCTAAAATTCCAGCTGAAATTTTTTCAAAGTCCCTTAAAAATTTTCCAATTTTTGTCCCAATTCTTTCCCATTCCCATTGAAACTTTTCAAATC
>NW_028117027.1:0-14214 GCF_964273445.1 Streptopelia decaocto | reverse complement strand
CATGGATTTTGAAAATTCTAGAGAGAATTTTAAAAGCTTCAACAGAATTTCAACAATTTTGAGGGGGATTTGAAAAGTTTCAATGGGAATGGGAAGAATTGGGACAAAAATTGGAAAATTTTTAAGGGACTTTGAAAAAATTTCAACTGGAATTTTAGCCATTTTTTGACGTGAAATTGTAAACATGTGGCCATGGATTTTGAAAATTCTAGAGAGAATTTTAAAAGCTTCAACAGAATTTCAACAATTTTGAGAGGGATTTGAAAAGTTTCAATGGGAATGGGAAGAATTGGGACAAAAATTGGAAAATTTTTAAGGGACTTTGAAAAAATTTCAACTGGAATTTTAGCCATTTTTTTACGTGAAATTGTAAACATGTGCCCATGGATTTTGAAAATTCTAGAGAGAATTTTAAAAGCTTCAACAGAATTTCAACAATTTTGAGAGGGATTTGAAAAGTTTCAATGGGAATGGGAAGAATTGGGACAAAAATTGGAAAATTTTTAAGGGACTTTGAAAAAATTTCAACTGGAATTTTAGCCATTTTTTGTCGTGAAATTGTAAACATGTGGCCATGGATTTTGAAAATTCTAGAGAGAATTTTAAAAGCTTCAAGAGAATTTCAACAATTTTGAGAGGGATTTGAAAAGTTTCAATGGGAATGGGAAGAATTGGGACAAAAATGGGAAAAATTTTAAGGGACTTTGAAAAAATTTCAACTGGAATTTTAGCCATTTTTTGACGTGAAATTGTAAACATGTGGACATGGATTTTGAAAATTCTAGAGAGAATTTTAAAAGCTTCAAGAGAATTTCAACAATTTTGAGAGGGATTTGAAAAGTTTCAATGGGAATGGGAAGAATTGGGACAAAAATTGGAAAATTTTGAAGGGACTTTGAAAAAATTTCAACTGGAATTTTAGCCATTTTTTGACGTGAAATTGTAAACATGTGGACATGGATTTTGAAAATTCTAGAGAGAATTTTAAAAGCTTCAAGAGAATTTCAACAATTTTGAGAGGGATTTGAAAAGTTTCAATGGGAATGGGAAGAATTGGGACAAAAATTGGAAAATTTTTAAGGGACTTTGAAAAAATTTCAACTGGAATTTTAGCAATTTTTTGACGTGAAATTGTAAACATGTGGACATGGATTTTGAAAATTCTAGAGAGAATTTTAAAAGCTTCAACAGAATTTCAACAATTTTGAGAGGGATTTGAAAAGTTTCAATGGGAATGGGAAGAATTGGGACAAAAATTGGAAAATTTTTAAGGGACTTTGAAAAAATTTCAACTGGAATTTTAGCCATTTTTTGACGTGAAATTGTAAACATGTGGACATGGATTTTGAAAATTCTAGAGAGAATTTTAAAAGCTTCAACAGAATTTCAACACTTTTGAGGGGGATTTGAAAAGTTTCAATGGGAATGGGAAGAATTGGGACAAAAATTGGAAAATTTTTAAGGGACTTTGAAAAAATTTCAACTGGAATTTTAGCAATTTTTTGACGTGAAATTGTAAACATGTTGAAGTGGATTTTGAAAATTCTAGAGAGAATTTTAAAAGCTTCAACAGAATTTCAACAATTTGGAGAGGGATTTGAAAAGTTTCAATGGGAATGGGAAGAATTGGGACAAAAATTGGAAAATTTTTAAGGGACTTTGAAAAAATGTCAACTGGAATTTTAGCCATTTTTGACGTGAAATTGTAAACATGTGGCCATGGATTTTGAAAATTCTAGAGAGAATTTTAAAAGCTTCAAGAGAATTTCAACAATTTTGAGAGGGATTTGAAAAGTTTCAATGGGAATGGGAAGAATTGGGACAAAAATTGGAAAATTTTTAAGGGACTTTGAAAAAATTTCAACTGGAATTTTAGCCATTTTTTGACGTGAAATTGTAAACATGTGGCCATGGATTTTGAAAATTCTAGAGAGAATTTTAAAAGCTTCAAGAGAATTTCAACAATTTGGAGAGGGATTTGAAAAGTTTCAATGGGAATGGGAAGAACTGGGACAAAAATTGGAAATTTTTTAAGGGACTTTGAAAAAATTTCAACTGGAATTTTAGCCATTTTTTGACGTGAAATTGTAAACATGTGGACATGGATTTTGAAAATTCTAGAGAGAATTTTAAAAGCTTCAACAGAATTTCAACAATTTTGAGGGGGATTTGAAAAGTTTCAATGGGAATGGGAAGAATTGGGACAAAAATTGGAAAATTTTTAAGGGACTTTGAAAAAATTTCAACTGGAATTTTAGCCATTTTTTGACGTGAAATTGTAAACATGTGGCCATGGATTTTGAAAATTCTAGAGAGAATTTTAAAAGCTTCAACAGAATTTCAACAATTTTGAGAGGGATTTGAAAAGTTTCAATGGGAATGGGAAGAATTGGGACAAAAATTGGAAAATTTTTAAGGGACTTTGAAAAAATTTCAACTGGAATTTTAGCCATTTTTTGACGTGAAATTGTAAACATGTGGACATGGATTTTGAAAATTCTAGAGAGAATTTTAAAAGCTTTAACAGAATTTCTACAATTTTGAGAGGGATTTGAAAAGTTTCAATGGGAATGGGAAGAATTGGGACAAAAATTGGAAAATTTTTAAGGGACTTTGAAAAAATTTCAACTGGAATTTTAGCAATTTTTTGACGTGAAATTGTAAACATGTGGCCATGGATTTTGAAAATTCTAGAGAGAATTTTAAAAGCTTCAAGAGAATTTCAACAATTTTGAGAGGGATTTGAAAAGTTTCAATGGGAATGGGAAGAATTGGGACAAAAATTGGAAAATTTTTAAGGGACTTTGAAAAAATTTCAACTGGTATTTTAGCCATTTTTTGACGTGAAATTGTAAACATGTGGCCATGGATTTTGAAAATTCTAGAGAGAATTTTAAAAGCTTCAAGAGAATTTCAACAATTTTGAGAGGGATTTGAAAAGTTTCAATGGGAATGGGAAGAATTGGGACAAAAATTGGAAAATTTTTAAGGGACTTTGAAAAAATGTCAACTGGAATTTTAGCCATTTTTGACGTGAAATTGTAAACATGTGGCCATGGATTTTGAAAATTCTAGAGAGAATTTTAAAAGCTTTAACAGAATTTCAACAATTTTGAGAGGGATTTGAAAAGTTTCAATGGGAATGGGAAGAATTGGGACAAAAATTGGAAAATTTTTAAGGGACTTTGAAAAAATTTCAACTGGAATTTTAGCCATTTTTTGACGTGAAATTGTAAACATGTGGCCATGGATTTTGAAAATTCTAGAGAGAATTTTAAAAGCTTCAAGAGAATTTCAACAATTTTGAGAGGGATTTGAAAAGTTTCAATGGGAATGGGAAGAACTGGGACAAAAATTGGAAATTTTTTAAGGGACTTTGAAAAAATTTCAACTGGAATTTTAGCCATTTTTTGACGTGAAATTGTAAACATGTGGACATGGATTTTGAAAATTCTAGAGAGAATTTTAAAAGCTTCAACAGAATTTCAACAATTTTGAGGGGGATTTGAAAAGTTTCAATGGGAATGGGAAGAATTGGGACAAAAATTGGAAAATTTTTAAGGGACTTTGAAAAAATTTCAACTGGAATTTTAGCCATTTTTTGACGTGAAATTGTAAACATGTGGACATGGATTTTGAAAATTCTAGAGAGAATTTTAAAAGCTTCAACAGAATTTCAACAATTTTGAGAGGGATGATTTGAAAAGTTTCAATGGGAATGGGAAGAATTGGGACAAAAAATGGAAAATTTTTAAGGGACTTTGAAAAAATTTCAACTGGAATTTTAGCCATTTTTTGACGTGAAATTGTAAACATGTGGCCATGGATTTTGAAAATTCTAGAGAGAATTTTAAAAGCTTTAACAGAATTTCTACAATTTTGAGAGGGATTTGAAAAGTTTCAATGGGAATGGGAAGAATTGGGACAAAAATTGGAAAATTTTTAAGGGACTTTGAAAAAATTTCAACTGGAATTTTAGCAATTTTTTGACGTGAAATTGTAAACATGTGGCCATGGATTTTGAAAATTCTAGAGAGAATTTTAAAAGCTTCAAGAGAATTTCAACAATTTTGAGAGGGATTTGAAAAGTTTCAATGGGAATGGGAAGAATTGGGACAAAAATTGGAAAATTTTTCAGGGACTTTGAAAAAATTTCAACTGGAATTTTAGCAATTTTTTGACGTGAAATTGTAAACATGTGGACATGGATTTTGAAAATTCTAGAGAGAATTTTAAAAGCTTCAAGAGAATTTCAACAATTTGGAGAGGGATTTGAAAAGTTTCAATGGGAATGGGAAGAATTGGGACAAAAATTGGAAAATTTTTAAGGGACTTTGAAAAAATTTCAGCTGGAATTTTAGCCATTTTTTGACGTGAAATTGTAAACATGTGGACATGGATTTTGAAAATTCTAGAGAGAATTTTAAAAGCTTCAAGAGAATTTCAACAATTTTGAGAGGGATTTGAAAAGTTTCAATGGGAATGGGAAGAATTGGGACAAAAATTGGAAAATTTTTAAGGGACTTTGAAAAAATTTCAACTGGAATTTTAGCCATTTTTTGACGTGAAATTGTAAACATGTGGACATGGATTTTGAAAATTCTAGAGAGAATTTTAAAAGCTTCAAGAGAATTTCAACAATTTTGAGAGGGATTTGAAAAGTTTCAATGGGAATGGGAAGAATAGGGACAAAAATTGGAAAATTTTGAAGGGACTTTGAAAAAATTTCAACTGGAATTTTAGCCATTTTTTGACATGAAATTGTAAACATGTGGACATGGATTTTGAAAATTCTAGAGAGAATTTTAAAAGCTTCAAGAGAATTTCAACAATTTTGAGAGGGATTTGAAAAGTTTCAATGGGAATGGGAAGAATTGGGACAAAAATTGGAAAATTTTGAAGGGACTTGGAAAAAATTTCAGCTGGAATTTTAGCAATCTTTTTACGTGAAATTGTAAACATGTGGCCATGGATTTTGAAAATTCTAGAGAGAATTTTAAAAGCTTCAGGAGAATTTCAACAATTTTGAGAGGGATTTGAAAAGTTTCAATGGGAATGGGAAGAATTGGGACAAAAATTGGAAAATTTTTAAGGGACTTTGAAAAAATTTCAACTGGAATTTTAGCAATTTTTTGACGTGAAATTGTAAACATGTGGACGTGGATTTTGAAAATTCTAGAGAGAATTTTAAAAGCTTCAACAGAATTTCAACAATTTTAAGAGGATTTGAAAAGTTTCAATGGGAATGGGAAGAATTGGGACAAAAATTGGAAAATTTTTAAGGGACTTTGAAAAAATTTCAACTGGAATTTTAGCCATTTTTTGACGTGAAATTGTAAACATGTGGCCATGGATTTTGAAAATTCTAGAGAGAATTTTAAAAGCTTCAAGAGAATTTCAACAATTTTGAGAGGGATTTGAAAAGTTTCAATGGGAATGGGAAGAATTGGGACAAAAATTGGAAAATTTTTAAGGGACTTTGAAAAAATTTCAACTGGAATTTTAGCCATTTTTTGACGTGAAATTGTAAACATGTGGCCATGGATTTTGAAAATTCTAGAGAGAATTTTAAAAGCTTCAAGAGAATTTCAACAATTTTGAGAGGGATTTGAAAAGTTTCAATGGGAATGGGAAGAACTGGGACAAAAATTGGAAATTTTTTAAGGGACTTTGAAAAAATTTCAACTGGAATTTTAGCCATTTTTTGACGTGAAATTGTAAACATGTGGACATGGATTTTGAAAATTCTAGAGAGAATTTTAAAAGCTTCAACAGAATTTCTACAATTTTGAGGGGGGATTTGAAAAGTTTCAATGGGAATGGGAAGAATTGGGACAAAAATTGGAAAATTTTTAAGGGACTTTGAAAAAATTTCAACTGGAATTTTAGCCATTTTTTGACGTGAAATTGTAAACATGTGGCCATGGATTTTGAAAATTCTAGAGAGAATTTTAAAGCTTCAACAGAATTTCAACAATTTTGAGAGGGATTTGAAAAGTTTCCATGGGAATGGGAAGAATTGGGACAAAAATTGGAAAATTTTTCAGGGACTTTGAAAAAATTTCAACTGGAATTTTAGCAATTTTTTGACGTGAAATTGTAAACATGTGGACATGGATTTTGAAAATTCTAGAGAGAATTTTAAAAGCTTCAAGAGAATTTCAACAATTTGGAGAGGGATTTGAAAAGTTTCAATGGGAATGGGAAGAATTGGGACAAAAATTGGAAAATTTTTAAGGGACTTTGAAAAAATTTCAGCTGGAATTTTAGCCATTTTTTGACGTGAAATTGTAAACATGTGGACATGGATTTTGAAAATTCTAGAGAGAATTTTAAAAGCTTCAAGAGAATTTCAACAATTTTGAGAGGGATTTGAAAAGTTTCAATGGGAATGGAAGAATTGGGACAAAAATTGGAAAATTTTTAAGGGACTTTGAAAAAATTTCAACTGGAATTTTAGCCATTTTTTGACGTGAAATTGTAAACATGTGGACATGGATTTTGAAAATTCTAGAGAGAATTTTAAAAGCTTCAAGAGAATTTCAACAATTTTGAAAGGGATTTGAAAAGTTTCAATGGGAATGGGAAGAATAGGGACAAAAATTGGAAAATTTTGAAGGGACTTTGAAAAAATTTCAACTGGAATTTTAGCCATTTTTTGACATGAAATTGTAAACATGTGGACATGGATTTTGAAAATTCTAGAGAGAATTTTAAAAGCTTCAAGAGAATTTCAACAATTTTGAGAGGGATTTGAAAAGTTTCAATGGGAATGGGAAGAATTGGGACAAAAATTGGAAAATTTTGAAGGGACTTGGAAAAATTTCAGCTGGAATTTTAGCAATCTTTTTACGTGAAATTGTAAATATGTGGCCATGGATTTTGAAAATTCTAGAGAGAATTTTAAAAGCTTCAGGAGAATTTCAACAATTTTGAGAGGGATTTGAAAAGTTTCAATGGGAATGGGAAGAATTGGGACAAAAATTGGAAAATTTTTAAGGGACTTTGAAAAAATTTCAACTGGAATTTTAGCAATTTTTTGACGTGAAATTGTAAACATGTGGACGTGGATTTTGAAAATTCTAGAGAGAATTTTAAAAGCTTCAACAGAATTTCAACAATTTTAAGAGGGATTTGAAAAGTTTCAATGGGAATGGGAAGAATTGGGACAAAAATTGGAAAATTTTGAAGGGACTTTGAAAAAATTTCAACTGGAATTTTAGCCATTTTTTGACGTGAAATTGTAAACATGTGGCCATGGATTTTGAAAATTCTAGAGAGAATTTTAAAAGCTTCAAGAGAATTTCAACAATTTTGAGAGGGATTTGAAAAGTTTCAATGGGAATGGGAAGAATTGGGACAAAAATTGGAAAATTTTTAAGGGACTTTGAAAAAATTTCAACTGGAATTTTAGCCATTTTTTGTCGTGAAATTGTAAACATGTGGACATGGATTTTGAAAATTCTAGAGAGAATTTTAAAAGCTTTAACAGAATTTCAACAATTTTGAGAGGGATTTGAAAAGTTTCAATGGGAATGGGAAGAATTGGGACAAAAATTGGAAAATTTTTAAGGGACTTTGAAAAAATTTCAACTGGAATTTTAGCAATTTTTTGACGTGAAATTGTAAACATGTGGACATGGATTTTGAAAATTCTAGAGAGAATTTTAAAAGCTTCAACAGAATTTCAACAATTTTGAGGGGGATTTGAAAAGTTTCAATGGGAATGGGAAGAATTGGGACAAAAATTGGAAAATTTTTAAGGGACTTTGAAAAAATTTCAACTGGAATTTTAGCCATTTTTTGACGTGAAATTGTAAACATGTGGACATGGATTTTGAAAATTCTAGAGAGAATTTTAAAAGCTTCAACAGAATTTCAACAATTTTGAGGGGGATTTGAAAAGTTTCAATGGGAATGGGAAGAATTGGGACAAAAATTGGAAAATTTTTAAGGGACTTTGAAAAAATTTCAACTGGAATTTTAGCAATTTTTTGACGTGAAATTGTAAACATGTGGCCATGGATTTTGAAAATTCTAGAGAGAATTTTAAAAGCTTCAAGAGAATTTCAACAATTTGGAGAGGGATTTGAAAAGTTTCAATGGGAATGGGAAGAATTGGGACAAAAATTGGAAAATTTTTAAGGGACTTTGAAAAAATGTCACTGGAATTTTAGCCATTTTTGACGTGAAATTGTAAACATGTGGCCATGGATTTTGAAAATTCTAGAGAGAATTTTAAAAGCTTCAACAGAATTTCAACAATTTTGAGAGGGATTTGAAAAGTTTCAATGGGAATGGGAAGAATTGGGACAAAAATTGGAAAATTTTTAAGGGACTTTGAAAAAATTTCAACTGGAATTTTAGCCATTTTTTGACGTGAAATTGTAAACATGTGGCCATGGATTTGAAAATTCTAGAGAGAATTTTAAAAGCTTCAAGAGAATTTCAACAATTTTGAGAGGGATTTGAAAAGTTTCAATGGGAATGGGAAGAACTGGGACAAAAATTGGAAATTTTTTAAGGGACTTTGAAAAAATTTCAACTGGAATTTTAGCCATTTTTTGACGTGAAATTGTAAACATGTGGACATGGATTTTGAAAATTCTAGAGAGAATTTTAAAAGCTTCAACAGAATTTCAACAATTTTGAGGGGGATTTGAAAAGTTTCAATGGGAATGGGAAGAATTGGGACAAAAATTGGAAAATTTTTAAGGGACTTTGAAAAAATTTCAACTGGAATTTTAGCCATTTTTTGACGTGAAATTGTAAACATGTGGACATGGATTTTGAAAATTCTAGAGAGAATTTTAAAAGCTTCAACAGAATTTCAACAATTTTGAGAGGGATTTGAAAAGTTTCAATGGGAATGGGAAGAATTGGGACAAAAAAAATTGGAAAATTTTTAAGGGACTTTGAAAAAATTTCAACTGGAATTTTAGCCATTTTTTGACGTGAAATTGTAAACATGTGGCCATGGATTTTGAAAATTCTAGAGAGAATTTTAAAAGCTTTAACAGAATTTCTACAATTTTGAGAGGGATTTGAAAAGTTTCAATGGGAATGGGAATAGGACTATAAATTGGAAAATTTTTAAGGGACTTTGAAAAAATTTCAACTGGAATTTTAGCCATTTTTTGACGTGAAATTGTAAACATGTGGCCATGGATTTTGAAAATTCTAGAGAGAATTTTAAAAGCTTTAACAGAATTTCTACAATTTTGAGAGGGATTTGAAAAGTTTCAATGGGAATGGGAAGAATTGGGACAAAAATTGGAAAATTTTTAAGGGACTTTGAAAAAATTTCAACTGGAATTTTAGCAATTTTTTGACGTGAAATTGTAAACATGTGGCCATGGATTTTGAAAATTCTAGAGAGAATTTTAAAAGCTTTAACAGAATTTCTACAATTTTGAGAGGGATTTGAAAAGTTTCAATGGGAATGGGAAGAATTGGGACAAAAATTGGAAAATTTTTAAGGGACTTTGAAAAAATTTCAACTGGAATTTTAGCAATTTTTTGACGTGAAATTGTAAACATGTGGCCATGGATTTTGAAAATTCTAGAGAGAATTTTAAAAGCTTCAACAGAATTTCAACAATTTTGAGAGGGATTTGAAAAGTTTCAATGGGAATGGGAAGAATTGGGACAAAAATTGGAAAATTTTTAAGGGACTTTGAAAAAATTTCAACTGGAATTTTAGCAATTTTTTGACGTGAAATTGTAAACATTTGGACATGGATTTTGAAAATTCTAGAGAGAATTTTAAAAGCTTCAAGAGAATTTCAACAATTTGGAGAGGGATTTGAAAAGTTTCAATGGGAATGGGAAGAATTGGGACAAAAATTGGAAAATTTTTAAGGGACTTTGAAAAAATTTCAGCTGGAATTTTAGCCATTTTTTGACGTGAAATTGTAAACATGTGGACATGGATTTTGAAAATTCTAGAGAGAATTTTAAAAGCTTCAACAGAATTTCAACAATTTTGAGAGGGATTTGAAAAGTTTCAATGGGAATGGGAAGAATTGGGACAAAAATTGGAAAATTTTTAAGGGACTTTGAAAAAATTTCAACTGGAATTTTAGCCATTTTTTGACGTGAAATTGTAAACATGTGGACATGGATTTTGAAAATTCTAGAGAGAATTTTAAAAGCTTCAAGAGAATTTCAACAATTTTGAGAGGGATTTGAAAAGTTTCAATGGGAATGGGAAGAATAGGGACAAAAATTGGAAAATTTTGAAGGGACTTTGAAAAAATTTCAACTGGAATTTTAGCCATTTTTTGACATGAAATTGTAAACATGTGGCCATGGATTTTGAAAATTCTAGAGAGAATTTTAAAAGCTTCAAGAGAATTTCAACAATTTTGAGAGGGATTTGAAAAGTTTCAATGGGAATGGGAAGAATTGGGACAAAAATTGGAAAATTTTGAAGGGACTTGGAAAAAATTTCAGCTGGAATTTTAGCAATCTTTTTACGTGAAATTGTAAACATGTGGCCATGGATTTTGAAAATTCTAGAGAGAATTTTAAAAGCTTTAACAGAATTTCTACAATTTTGAGAGGGATTTGAAAAGTTTCAATGGGAATGGGAAGAATTGGGACAAAAATTGGAAAATTTTTAAGGGACTTTGAAAAAATTTCAACTGGAATTTTAGCCATTTTTTGACGTGAAATTGTAAACATGTGGACGTGGATTTTGAAAATTCTAGAGAGAATTTTAAAAGCTTCAAGAGAATTTCAACAATTTGGAGAGGGATTTGAAAAGTTTCAATGGGAATGGGAAGAATTGGGACAAAAATTGGAAAATTTTTAAGGGACTTTGAAAAAATTTCAACTGGAATTTTAGCAATTTTTTGACGTGAAATTGTAAACATGTTGAAGTGGATTTTGAAAATTCTAGAGAGAATTTTAAAAGCTTCAAGAGAATTTCAACAATTTTGAGAGGGATTTGAAAAGTTTCAATGGGAATGGGAAGAATTGGGACAAAAATTGGAAAATTTTTAAGGGACTTTGAAAAAATTTCAACTGGTATTTTAGCCATTTTTTGACGTGAAATTGTAAACATGTGGCCATGGATTTTGAAAATTCTAGAGAGAATTTTAAAAGCTTCAAGAGAATTTCAACAATTTTGAGAGGGATTTGAAAAGTTTCAATGGGAATGGGAAGAATTGGGACAAATATTGGAAAATTTTTAAGGGACTTTGAAAAAATTTCAACTGGAATTTTAGCCATTTTTTGACGTGAAATTGTAAACATGTGGACATGGATTTTGAAAATTCTAGAGAGAATTTTAAAAGCTTCAAGAGAATTTCAACAATTTTGAGGGGGATTTGAAAAGTTTCAATGGGAATGGGAAGAATTGGGACAAAAATTGGAAAATTTTTAAGGGACTTTGAAAAAATTTCAACTGGAATTTTAGCAATTTTTTGACGTGAAATTGTAAACATGTGGCCATGGATTTTGAAAATTCTAGAGAGAATTTTAAAAGCTTCAACAGAATTTCTACAATTTTGAGAGGGATTTGAAAAGTTTCAATGGGAATGGGAAGAATTGGGACGAAAATTGGAAAATTTTTCAGGGACTTTGAAAAAATTTCAACTGGAATTTTAGCCATTTTTTGACGTGAAATTGTAAACATGTGGCCATGGATTTTGAAAATTCTAGAGAGAATTTTAAAAGCTTCAACAGAATTTCAACAATTTTGAGAGGGATTTGAAAAGTTTCAATGGGAATGGGAAGAATTGGGACAAAAATTGGAAAATTTTTAAGGGACTTTGAAAAAATTTCAACTGGAATTTTAGCAATTTTTTGTCGTGAAATTGTAAACATGTGGACATGGATTTTGAAAATTCTAGAGAGAATTTTAAAAGCTTCAAGAGAATTTCAACAATTTTGAGAGGGATCTGAAAAGTTCCAATGGGAATGGGAAGAATTGGGACAAAAATTGGAAAATTTTTAAGGGACTTTGAAAAAATTTCAACTGGAATTTTAGCCATTTTTTGACGTGAAATTGAAAACATGTGGACATGGATTTTGAAAATTCTAGAGAGAATTTTAAAAGCTTCAACAGAATTTCAACAATTTTGAGGGGGATTTGAAAAGTTTCAATGGGAATGGGAAGAATTGAGACAAAAAATGGAAAATTTTTAAGGGACTTTGAAAAAATTTCAACTGGAATTTTAGCCATTTTTTGACGTGAAATTGTAAACATGTGGACATGGATTTTAAAAATTCTAGAGAGAATTTTAAAAGCTTCAACAGAATTTCAACAATTTTGAGGGGGATTTGAAAAGTTTCAATGGGAATGGGAAGAATTGGGACAAAAATTGGAAAATTTTTAAGGGACTTTGAAAAAATTTCAACTGGAATTTTAGCCATTTTTTGACGTGAAATTGTAAACATGTGGACATGGATTTTGAAAATTCTAGAGAGAATTTTAAAAGCTTCAAGAGAATTTCAACAATTTTGAGAGGGATTTGAAAAGTTTCAATGGGAATGGGAAGAATTGGGACAAAAATTGGAAAATTTTTAAGGGACTTTGAAAAAATTTCAACTTGAAGTTTAGCAATTTTTTGACGTGAAATTGTAAACATGTGGCCATGGATTTTGAAAATTCTAGAGAGAATTTTAAAAGCTTCAAGAGAATTTCAACAATTTTGAGAGGGATTTGAAAAGTTTCAATGGGAATGGGAAGAATTGGGACAAAAATTGGAAAATTTTTAAGGGACTTTGAAAAAATTTCAACTGGAATTTTAGCCATTTTTTAATGTGAAATTGTAAACATGTGGCCATGGATTTTGAAAATTCTAGAGAGAATTTTAAAAGCTTCAAGAGAATTTCAACAATTTTGAGAGGGATTTGAAAAGTTTCAATGGGAATGGGAAGAATTGGGACAAAAATTGGAAAAATTTTAAGGGACTTTGAAAAAATTTCAACTGGAATTTTAGCCATTTTTTGACGTGAAATTGTAAACATGTGGCCATGGATTTTGAAAATTCTAGAGAGAATTTAAAAAGCTTCAAGAGAATTTCAACAATTTTGAGAGGGATTTGAAAAGTTCCAATGGGAATGGGAAGAATTGGGACAAAAATTGGAAAATTTTTAAGGGACTTTGAAAAAATTTCAACTGGAATTTTAGCCATTTTTTGACGTGAAATTGTAAACATGTGGCCATGGATTTTGAAAATTCTAGAGAGAATTTTAAAAGCTTTAACAGAATTTCTACAATTTTGAGAGGGATTTGAAAAGTTTCAATGGGAATGGGAAGAATTGGGACAAAAATTGGAAAATTTTTAAGGGACTTTGAAAAAATTTCAACTGGAATTTTAGCCATTTTTTGACGTGAAATTGTAAACATGTGGACATGGATTTTGAAAATTCTAGAGAGAATTTTAAAAGCTTCAACAGAATTTCAACAATTTTGAGGGGGATTTGAAAAGTTTCAATGGGAATGGGAAGAATTGGGACAAAAATTGGAAAATTTTTAAGGGACTTTGAAAAAATTTCAACTGGAATTTTAGCAATTTTTTGACGTGAAATTGTAAACATGTGGCCATGGATTTTGAAAATTCTAGAGAGAATTTTAAAAGCTTCAAGAGAATTTCAACAATTTTGAGAGGGATTTGAAAAGTTTCAATGGGAATGGGAAGAATTGGGACAAAAATTGGAAAATTTTTAAGGGACTTTGAAAAAATTTCAACTGGAATTTTAGCCATTTTTTGACGTGAAATTGTAAACATGTGGCCATGGATTTTGAAAATTCTAGAGAGAATTTTAAAAGCTTCAAGAGAATTTCAACAATTTTGAGAGGGATTTGAAAAGTTTCAATGGGAATGGGAAGAATTGGGACAAAAATTGGAAAATTTTTAAGGGACTTTGAAAAAATTTCAACTTGAATTTTAGCCATTTTTTGACGTGAAATTGTAAACATGTGGCCATGGATTTTGAAAATTCTAGAGAGAATTTTAAAAGCTTCAAGAGAATTTCAACAATTTTGAGAGGGATTTGAAAAGTTTCAATGGGAAGGGGAAGAATTGGGACAAAAATTGGAAAATTTTTAAGGGACTTTGAAAAAATTTCAACTGGAATTTTAGCCATTTTTTGACGTGAAATTGTAAACATGTGGCCATGGATTTTGAAAATTCTAGAGAGAATTTTAAAAGCTTCAACAGAATTTCAACAATTTTGAGAGGGATTTGAAAAGTTTCAATG
>NW_028117028.1:0-12904 GCF_964273445.1 Streptopelia decaocto | reverse complement strand
AATGGGAAGAATTGGGACAAAAATTGGAAAATTTTTAAGGGACTTTGAAAAAATTTCAACTGGAATTTTAGCAATTTTTTTTATGTGAAATTATAAACATGTGGCCATGGATTTTGAAAATTCTAGAGAGAATTTTAAAAGCTTCAACAGAATTTCAACAATTTTGAGAGGGATTTGAAAAGTTTCAATGGGAATGGGAAGAATTGGGACAAAAATGGGAAAATTTTTAAGGGACTTTGAAAAAATTTCAACTGGAATTTTAGCCATTTTTTTTACGTGAAATTATAAACATGTGGACATGGATTTTGAAAATTCTAGAGAGAATTTTAAAAGCTTCAACAGAATTTCAACAATTTTGAGAGGGATTTGAAAAGTTTCAATGGGAATGGGAAGAATTGGGACAAAAAATGGAAAATTTTTAAGGGACTTTGAAAAAATTTCAACTGGAATTTTAGCAATTTTTTTTATGTGAAATTATAAACATGTGGACATGGATTTTGAAAATTCTAGAGAGAATTTTAAAAGCTTCAACAGAATTTCAACAATTTTGAGAGGGATTTGAAAAGTTTCAATGGGAATGGGAAGAATTGGGACAAAAAATGGAAAATTTTTAAGGGACTTTGAAAAAATTTCAACTGGAATTTTAGCCATTTTTTGACGTGAAATTGTAAACATGTGGACATGGATTTTGAAAATTCTAGAGAGACTTTTAAAAGCTTCAAGAGAATTTCAACAATTTTGAGAGGGATTTGAAAAGTTTCAATGGGAATGGGAAGAATTGGGACAAAAATTGGAAAATTTTTAAGGGACTTTGAAAAAATTTCAACTGGAATTTTAGCCATTTTTTGACGTGAAATTGTAAACATGTGGACATGGATTTTGAAAATTCTAGAGAGAATTTTAAAAGCTTCAAGAGAATTTCAACAATTTGGAGAGGGATTTGAAAAGTTTCAATGGGAATGGGAAGAATTGGGACAAAAATTGGAAAATTTTTAAGGGACTTTGAAAAAATTTCAACTGGAATTTTAGCCATTTTTTGACGTGAAATTATAAACATGTGGACATGGATTTTGAAAATTCTAGAGAGAATTTTAAAAGCTTCAACAGAATTTCAACAATTTTGAGAGGGATTCGAAAAGTTTCAATGGGAATGGGAAGAATTGGGACAAAAATTGGAAAATTTTTAAGGGACTTTGAAAAAATTTCAACTGGAATTTTAGCCATTTTTTGACGTGAACTTGTAAACATGTGGACATGGATTTTGAAAATTCTAGAGAGAATTTTAAAAGCTTCAACACAATTTCTACACTTTTGAGAGGGATTTGAAAAGTTTCAATGGGAATGGGAAGAATTGGGACAAAAATTGGAAAATTTTTAAGGGACTTTGAAAAAATTTCAACTGGAATTTTAGCCATTTTTTGACGTGAAATTGTAAACATGTGGACATGGATTTTGAAAATTCTAGAGAGAATTTTAAAAGCTTCAACAGAATTTCAACAATTTTGAGAGGGATTTGAAAAGTTTCAATGGGAATGGGAAGAATTGGGACAAAAAATGGAAAATTTTTAAGGGACTTTGAAAAAATTTCAACTGGAATTTTAGCAATTTTTTTTATGTGAAATTATAAACATGTGGACATGGATTTTGAAAATTCTAGAGAGAATTTTAAAAGCTTCAACAGAATTTCAACAATTTTGAGAGGGATTTGAAAAGTTTCAATGGGAATGGGAAGAATTGGGACAAAAAATGGAAAATTTTTAAGGGACTTTGAAAAAATTTCAACTGGAATTTTAGCCATTTTTTGACGTGAAATTGTAAACATGTGGACATGGATTTTGAAAATTCTAGAGAGACTTTTAAAAGCTTCAACAGAATTTCAACAATTTTGAGAGGGATTTGAAAAGTTTCAATGGGAATGGGAAGAATTGGGACAAAAATTGGAAAATTTTTAAGGGACTTTGAAAAAATTTCAACTGGAATTTTAGCCATTTTTTGACGTGAAATTGTAAACATGTGGACATGGATTTTGAAAATTCTAGAGAGAATTTTAAAAGCTTCAAGAGAATTTCAACAATTTGGAGAGGGATTTGAAAAGTTTCAATGGGAGTGGGAAGAATTGGGACAAAAATTGGAAAATTTTTAAGGGACTTTGAAAAAATTTCAACTGGAATTTTAGCCATTTTTTGACGTGAAATTATAAACATGTGGACATGGATTTTGAAAATTCTAGAGAGAATTTTAAAAGCTTCAACAGAATTTCAACAATTTTGAGAGGGATTCGAAAAGTTTCAATGGGAATGGGAAGAATTGGGACAAAAATTGGAAAATTTTGAAGGGACTTTGAAAAAATTTCAACTGGAATTTTAGCCATTTTTTGACGTGAAATTGTAAACATGTGGACATGGATTTTGAAAATTCTAGAGAGAATTTTAAAAGCTTCAACAGAATTTCTACACTTTTGAGAGGGATTTGAAAAGTTTCAATGGGAATGGGAAGAATTGGGACAAAAATTGGAAAATTTTTAAGGGACTTTGAAAAAATTTCAACTGGAATTTTAGCCATTTTTTGACGTGAAATTGTAAACATGTGGACATGGATTTTGAAAATTCTAGAGAGAATTTTAAAAGCTTCAACAGAATTTCAACAATTTTGAGAGGGATTTGAAAAGTTTCAATGGGAATGGGAAGAATTGGGACAAAAATTGGAACATTTTTAAGGGACTTTGAAAAAATTTCAACTGGAATTTTAACAATTTTTTTTATGTGAAATTGTAAACATGTGGACATGGATTTTGAAAATTCTAGAGAGAATTTTAAAAGCTTCAACAGAATTTCAACACTTTTGAGAGGGATTTGAAAAGTTTCAATGGGAATGGGAAGAATTGGGACAAAAATGGGAAAATTTTTAAGGGACTTTGAAAAAATTTCAACTGGAATTTTAGCCATTTTTTGACGTGAAATTGTAAACATGTGGACATGGATTTTGAAAATTCTAGAGAGACTTTTAAAAGCTTCAACAGAATTTCAACACTTTTGAGAGGGATTTGAAAAGTTTCAATGGGAATGGGAAGAATTGGGACAAAAATTCGAAAATTTTTAAGGGACTTTGAAAAAATTTCAACTGGAATTTTAGCCATTTTTTGACGTGAAATTGTAAACATGTGGACATGGATTTTGAAAATTCTAGAGAGAATTTTAAAAGCTTCAACAGAATTTCAACAATTTTGAGAGGGATTTGAAAAGTTTCAATGGGAATGGGAAGAATTGGGACAAAAATTCGAAAATTTTTAAGGGACTTTGAAAAAATTTCAACTGGAATTTTAGCAGTTTTTTTTACGTGAAATTATAAACATGTGGACATGGATTTTGAAAATTCTAGAGAGAATTTTAAAAGCTTCAACAGAATTTCAACAATTTTGAGAGGGATTTGAAAAGTTTCAATGGGAATGGGAAGAATTGGGACAAAAATTGGAACATTTTTAAGGGACTTTGAAAAAATTTCAACTGGAATTTTAGCAATTTTTTTTATGTGAAATTATAAACATGTGGACATGGATTTTGAAAATTCTAGAGAGAATTTTAAAAGCTTCAACAGAATTTCAACAATTTTGAGAGGGATTTGAAAAGTTTCAATGGGAATGGGAAGAATTGGGACAAAAATTGGAAAATTTTTAAGGGACTTTGAAAAAATTTCAACTGGAATTTTAGCAATTTTTTGACGTGAAATTGTAAACATGTTGAAGTGGATTTTGAAAATTCTAGAGAGAATTTTAAAAGCTTCAAGAGAATTTCAACAATTTTGAGAGGGATTTGAAAAGTTTCAATGGGAATGGGAAGAATTGGGACAAAAATTGGAAAATTTTTAAGGGACTTTGAAAAAATTTCAACTGGAATTTTAGCCATTTTTTGACGTGAAATTGTAAACATGTGGCCATGGATTTTGAAAATTCTAGAGAGAATTTTAAAAGCTTCAACAGAATTTCAACAATTTTGAGAGGGATTTGAAAAGTTTCAATGGGAATGGGAAGAATTGGGACAAAAATGGGAAAATTTTTAAGGGACTTTGAAAAAATTTCAACTGGAATTTTAGCCATTTTTTTTACGTGAAATTATAAACATGTGGACATGGATTTTGAAAATTCTAGAGAGAATTTTAAAAGCTTCAACAGAATTTCAACAATTTTGAGAGGGATTTGAAAAGTTTCAATGGGAATGGGAAGAGTTGGGACAAAAATTGGAAAATTTTTAAGGGACTTTGAAAAAATTTCAACTGGAATTTTAGCAATTTTTTTTATGTGAAATTATAAACATGTGGACATGGATTTTGAAAATTCTAGAGAGAATTTTAAAAGCTTCAACAGAATTTCAACACTTTTGAGAGGGATTTGAAAAGTTTCAATGGGAATGGGAAGAATTGGGACAAAAATTGGAAAATTTTTAAGGGACTTTGAAAAAATTTCAACTGGAATTTTAGCCATTTTTTGACGTGAAATTGTAAACATGTGGACATGGATTTTGAAAATTCTAGAGAGAATTTTAAAAGCTTCAACAGAATTTCAACAATTTTGAGAGGGATTTGAAAAGTTTCAATGGGAATGGGAAGAATTGGGACAAAAATTGGAAAATTTTTAAGGGCTTTGAAAAAATTTCAACTGGAATTTTAGCCATTTTTTGACGTGAAATTGTAAACATGTGGACATGGATTTTGAAAATTCTAGAGAGAATTTTAAAAGCTTCAACAGAATTTCAACAATTTTGAGAGGGATTTGAAAAGTTTCAATGGGAATGGGAAGAATTGGGACAAAAATTGGAACATTTTTAAGGGACTTTGAAAAAATTTCAACTGGAATTTTAGCCATTTTTTTTACGTGAAATTGTAAACATGTGGACATGGATTTTGAAAATTCTAGAGAGAATTTTAAAAGCTTCAAGAGAATTTCAACAATTTTGAGAGGGATTTGAAAAGTTTCAATGGGAATGGGAAGAATTGGGACAAAAATTGGAAAATTTTTAAGGGACTTTGAAAAAATTTCAACTGGAATTTTAGCCATTTTTTGACGTGAAATTGTAAACATGTGGACATGGATTTTGAAAATTCTAGAGAGAATTTTAAAAGCTTCAACAGAATTTCAACACTTTTGAGAGGGATTTGAAAAGTTTCAATGGGAATGGGAAGAATTGGGACAAAAATTGGAAAATTTTTAAGGGACTTTGAAAAAATTTCAACTGGAATTTTAGCCATTTTTTGACGTGAAATTGTAAACATGTGGACATGGATTTTGAAAATTCTAGAGAGAATTTTAAAAGCTTCAACAGAATTTCAACAATTTTGAGAGGGATTTGAAAAGTTTCAATGGGAATGGGAAGAATTGGGACAAAAAATGGAAAATTTTTAAGGGACTTTGAAAAAATTTCAACTGGAATTTTAGCCATTTTTTGACGTGAAATTGTAAACATGTGGACATGGATTTTGAAAATTCTAGAGAGACTTTTAAAAGCTTCAACAGAATTTCAACAATTTTGAGAGGGATTTGAAAAGTTTCAATGGGAATGGGAAGAATTGGGACAAAAATTGGAAAATTTTTAAGGGACTTTGAAAAAATTTCAACTGGAATTTTAGCCATTTTTTGACGTGAAATTGTAAACATGTGGACATGGATTTTGAAAATTCTAGAGAGAATTTTAAAAGCTTCAACAGAATTTCAACAATTTTGAGAGGGATTTGAAAAGTTTCAATGGGAATGGGAAGAATTGGGACAAAAATTGGAAAATTTTTAAGGGACTTTGAAAAAATTTCAACTGGAATTTTAGCCATTTTTTGACGTGAAATTATAAACATGTGGACATGGATTTTGAAAATTCTAGAGAGAATTTTAAAAGCTTCAACAGAATTTCAACAATTTTGAGAGGGATTCGAAAAGTTTCAATGGGAATGGGAAGAATTGGGACAAAAATTGGAAAATTTTTAAGGGACTTTGAAAAAATTTCAACTGGAATTTTAGCCATTTTTTGACGTGAACTTGTAAACATGTGGACATGGATTTTGAAAATTCTAGAGAGAATTTTAAAAGCTTCAACAGAATTTCTACACTTTTGAGAGGGATTTGAAAAGTTTCAATGGGAATGGGAAGAATTGGGACAAAAATTGGAAAATTTTTAAGGGACTTTGAAAAAATTTCAACTGGAATTTTAGCCATTTTTTGACGTGAAATTGTAAACATGTGGACATGGATTTTGAAAATTCTAGAGAAAATTTTAAAAGCTTCAAGAGAATTTCAACAATTTTGAGAGGGATTTGAAAAGTTTCAATGGGAATGGGAAGAATTGGGACAAAAATTGGAACATTTTTAAGGGACTTTGAAAAAATTTCAACTGGAATTTTAGCCATTTTTTACGTGAAATTGTAAACATGTGGACATGGATTTTGAAAATTCTAGAGAGAATTTTAAAAGCTTCAACAGAATTTCAACAATTTTGAGAGGGATTTGAAAAGTTTCAATGGGAATGGGAAGAATTGGGACAAAAATTGGAAAATTTTTAAGGGACTTTGAAAAAATTTCAACTGGAATTTTAGCCATTTTTTGACGTGAAATTGTAAACATGTGGACATGGATTTTGAAAATTCTAGAGAGACTTTTAAAAGCTTCAACAGAATTTCAACAATTTTGAGAGGGATTTGAAAAGTTTCAATGGGAATGGGAAGAATTGGGACAAAAATTGGAAAATTTTTAAGGGACTTTGAAAAAATTTCAACTGGAATTTTAGCCATTTTTTGACGTGAAATTGTAAACATGTGGACATGGATTTTGAAAATTCTAGAGAGAATTTTAAAAGCTTCAACAGAATTTCAACAATTTTGAGAGGGATTTGAAAAGTTTCAATGGGAATGGGAAGAATTGGGACAAAAATTGGAAAATTTTTAAGGGACTTTGAAAAAATTTCAACTGGAATTTTAGCCATTTTTTTACGTGAAATTGGAAACATGTGGCCATGGATTTTGAAAATTCTAGAGAGAATTTTAAAAGCTTCAACAGAATTTCAACAATTTTGAGAGGGATTTGAAAAGTTTCAATGGGAATGGGAAGAATTGGGACAAAAATTGGAAAATTTTTAAGGGACTTTGAAAAAATTTCAACTGGAATTTTAGCCATTTTTTGACGTGAAATTGTAAACATGTGGACATGGATTTTGAAAATTCTAGAGAGAATTTTAAAAGCTTCAACAGAATTTCTACACTTTTGAGAGGGATTTGAAAAGTTTCAATGGGAATGGGAAGAATTGGGACAAAAATGGGAAAATTTTTAAGGGACTTTGAAAAAATTTCAACTGGAATTTTAGCCATTTTTTGACGTGAAATTGTAAACATGTGGACATGGATTTTGAAAATTCTAGAGAGAATTTTAAAAGCTTCAACAGAATTTCTATAGTTTTGAGAGGGATTGGAAAAGTTTCAATGGGAATGGGAAGAATTGGGACAAAAATTGGAAAATTTTTAAGGGACTTTGAAAAAATTTCAACTGGAATTTTAGCCATTTTTTGACGTGAAATTGTAAACATGTGGACATGGATTTTGAAAATTCTAGAGAGAATTTTAAAAGCTTCAACAGAATTTCAACAATTTTGAGAGGGATTTGAAAAGTTTCAATGGGAATGGGAAGAATTGGGACAAAAATTGGAAAATTTTTAAGGGACTTTGAAAAAATTTCAACTGGAATTTTAGCCATTTTTTTACGTGAAATTGGAAACATGTGGCCATGGATTTTGAAAATTCTAGAGAGAATTTTAAAAGCTTCAACAGAATTTCAACAATTTTGAGAGGGATTTGAAAAGTTTCAATGGGAATGGGAAGAATTGGGACAAAAATTGGAAAATTTGTAAGGGACTTTGAAAAAATTTCAACTGGAATTTTAGCCATTTTTTGACGTGAAATTGTAAACATGTGGACATGGATTTTGAAAATTCTAGAGAGAATTTTAAAAGCTTCAACAGAATTTCTACACTTTTGAGAGGGATTTGAAAAGTTTCAATGGGAATGGGAAGAATTGGGACAAAAATGGGAAAATTTTTAAGGGACTTTGAAAAAATTTCAACTGGAATTTTAGCCATTTTTTGACGTGAAATTGTAAACATGTGGACATGGATTTTGAAAATTCTAGAGAGAATTTTAAAAGCTTCAACAGAATTTCTATAGTTTTGAGAGGGATTGGAAAAGTTTCAATGGGAATGGGAAGAATTGGGACAAAAATGGGAAAATTTTTAAGGGACTTTGAAAAAATTTCAACTGGAATTTTAGCCATTTTTTGACGTGAAATTGTAAACATGTGGCCATGGATTTTGAAAATTCTAGAGAGAATTTTAAAAGCTTCAACAGAATTTCTATAGTTTTGAGAGGGATTGGAAAAGTTTCAATGGGAATGGGAAGAATTGGGACAAAAATTGGAAAATTTTTAAGGGACTTTGAAAAAATTTCAACTGGAATTTTAGCAATTTTTTGACGTGAAATTGTAAACATGTGGCCATGGATTTTGAAAATTCTAGAGAGAATTTTAAAAGCTTCAACAGAATTTCAACAATTTTGAGAGGGATTTGAAAAGTTTCAATGGGAATGGGAAGAATTGGGACAAAAATGGGAAAATTTTTAAGGGACTTTGAAAAAATTTCAACCGGAATTTTAGCCATTTTTTTACGTGAAATTGTAAACATGTGGACATGGATTTTGAAAATTCTAGAGAGAATTTTAAAAGCTTCAACAGAATTTCTACAATTTTGAGAGGGATTTGAAAAGTTTCAATGGGAATGGGAAGAATTGGGACAAAAATTGGAAAATTTTTAAGGGACTTTGAAAAAATTTCAACTGGAATTTTAGCCATTTTTTGACGTGAAATTGTAAACATGTGGACATGGATTTTGAAAATTCTAGAGAGAATTTTAAAAGCTTCAACAGAATTTCAACAATTTTGAGAGGGATTTGAAAAGATTCAATGGGAATGGGAAGAATTGGGACAAAAATTGGAAAATTTTGAAGGGACTTTGAAAAAATTTCAACTGGAATTTTAGCCATTTTTTGACGTGAAATTGTAAACATGTGGACATGGATTTTGAAAATTCTAGAGAGAATTTAAAAAGCTTCAACAGAATTTCAACAATTTTGAGAGGGATTTGAAAAGTTTCAATGGGAATGGGAAGAATTGGGACAAAAATTGGAACATTTTTAAGGGACTTTGAAAAAATTTCAACTGGAATTTTAGCCATTTTTTGACGTGAAATTGTAAACATGTGGACATGGATTTTGAAAATTCTAGAGAGAATTTTAAAAGCTTCAACAGAATTTCAACAATTTTGAGAGGGATTTGAAAAGTTTCAATGGGAATGGGAAGAATTGGGACAAAAATTGGAAAATTTTTAAGGGACTTTGAAAAAATTTCAACTGGAATTTTAGCCATTTTTTGACGTGAAATTGTAAACATGTGGACATGGATTTTGAAAATTCTAGAGAGAATTTTAAAAGCTTCAACAGAATTTCAACACTTTTGAGAGGGATTTGAAAAGTTTCAATGGGAATGGGAAGAATTGGGACAAAAATTGGAAAATTTTTAAGGGACTTTGAAAAAATTTCAACTGGAATTTTAGCAATTTTTTGACGTGAAATTGTAAACATGTGGACATGGATTTTGAAAATTCTAGAGAGAATTTTAAAAGCTTCAAGAGAATTTCAACAATTTTGAGAGGGATTTGAAAAGTTTCAATGGGAATGGGAAGAATTGGGACAAAAAATGGAAAATTTTTAAGGGACTTTGAAAAAATTTCAACTGGAATTTTAGCATTTTTTTGACGTGAAATTGTAAACATGTGGACATGGATTTTGAAAATTCTAGAGAGAATTTTAAAAGCTTCAACAGAATTTCAACAATTTTGAGAGGGATTTGAAAAGTTTCAATGGGAATGGGAAGAATTGGGACAAAAATTGGAAAATTTTTAAGGGACTTTGAAAAAATTTCAACTGGAATTTTAGCCATTTTTTGACGTGAAATTGTAAACATGTGGACATGGATTTTGAAAATTCTAGAGAGAATTTTAAAAGCTTCAACAGAATTTCAACAATTTTGAGAGGGATTTGAAAAGTTTCAATGGGAATGGGAAGAATTGGGACAAAAATGGGAAAATTTTTAAGGGACTTTGAAAAAATTTCAACTGGAATTTTAGCCATTTTTTGACGTGAAATTGTAAACATGTGGACATGGATTTTGAAAATTCTAGAGAGAATTTTAAAAGCTTCAACAGAATTTCTATAGTTTTGAGAGGGATTGGAAAAGTTTCAATGGGAATGGGAAGAATTGGGACAAAAATTGGAAAATTTTTAAGGGACTTTGAAAAAATTTCAACTGGAATTTTAGCCATTTTTTGACGTGAAATTGTAAACATGTGGACATGGATTTTGAAAATTCTAGAGAGAATTTTAAAAGCTTCAACAGAATTTCAACAATTTTGAGAGGGATTTGAAAAGTTTCAATGGGAATGGGAAGAATTGGGACAAAAATTGGAAAATTTTTAAGGGACTTTGAAAAAATTTCAACTGGAATTTTAGCCATTTTTTGACGTGAAATTGTAAACATGTGGACATGGATTTTGAAAATTCTAGAGAGAATTTTAAAAGCTTCAACAGAATTTCAACAATTTTGAGAGGGATTTGAAAAGTTTCAATGGGAATGGGAAGAATTGGGACAAAAATTGGAAAATTTTTAAGGGACTTTGAAAAAATTTCAACTGGAATTTTAGCCATTTTTTGACGTGAAATTGTAAACATGTGGACATGGATTTTGAAAATTCTAGAGAGAATTTTAAAAGCTTCAACAGAATTTCTACAATTTTGAGAGGGATTTGAAAAGTTTCAATGGGAATGGGAAGAATTGGGACAAAAATTGGAAAATTTTTAAGGGACTTTGAAAAAATTTCAACTGGAATTTTAGCAATTTTTTGACGTGAAATTGTAAACATGTGGACATGGATTTTGAAAATTCTAGAGAGAATTTTAAAAGCTTCAACAGAATTTCAACACTTTTGAGAGGGATTTGAAAAGTTTCAATGGGAATGGGAAGAATTGGGACAAAAAATGGAAAATTTTTAAGGGACTTTGAAAAAATTTCAACTGGAATTTTAGCCATTTTTTGACGTGAAATTGTAAACATGTGGACATGGATTTTGAAAATTCTAGAGAGACTTTTAAAAGCTTCAACAGAATTTCAACAATTTTGAGAGGGATTTGAAAAGTTTCAATGGGAATGGGAAGAATTGGGACAAAAATTGGAAAATTTTTAAGGGACTTTGAAAAAATTTCAACTGGAATTTTAGCCATTTTTTGACGTGAAATTGTAAACATGTGGACATGGATTTTGAAAATTCTAGAGAGAATTTTAAAAGCTTCAACAGAATTTCAACAATTTTGAGAGGGATTTGAAAAGTTTCAATGGGAATGGGAAGAATTGGGACAAAAATGGGAAAATTTTTAAGGGACTTTGAAAAAATTTCAACTGGAATTTTAGCCATTTTTTGACGTGAAATTGTAAACATGTGGACATGGATTTTGAAAATTCTAGAGAGAATTTTAAAAGCTTCAACAGAATTTCAACAATTTTGAGAGGGATTTGAAAAGTTTCAATGGGAATGGGAAGAATTGGGACAAAAAATGGAAAATTTTTAAGGGACTTTGAAAAAATTTCAACTGGAATTTTAGCCATTTTTTGACGTGAAATTGTAAACATGTGGACATGGATTTTGAAAATTCTAGAGAGAATTTTAAAAGCTTCAACAGAATTTCAACAATTTTGAGAGGGATTTGAAAAGTTTCAATGGGAATGGGAAGAATTGGGACAAAAATTGGAACATTTTTAAGGGACTTTGAAAAAATTTCAACCGGAATTTTAGCCATTTTTTTACGTGAAATTGTAAACATGTGGACATGGATTTTGAAAATTCTAGAGAGAATTTTAAAAGCTTCAACAGAATTTCAACAATTTTGAGAGGGATTTGAAAAGTTTCAATGGGAATGGGAAGAATTGGGACAAAAATTGGAAAATTTTTAAGGGACTTTGAAAAAATTTCAACTGGAATTTTAGCAATTTTTTGACGTGAAATTGTAAACATGTGGACATGGATTTTGAAAATTCTAGAGAGAATTTTAAAAGCTTCAACAGAATTTCAACAATTTTGAGAGGGATTTGAAAAGTTTCAATGGGAATGGGAAGAATTGGGACAAAAATTGGAAAATTTTTAAGGGACTTTGAAAAAATTTCAACTGGAATTTTAGCCATTTTTTGACGTGAAATTGTAAACATGTGGACATGGATTTTGAAAATTCTAGAGAGAATTTTAAAAGCTTCAACAGAATTTCAACAATTTTGAGAGGGATTTGAAAAGTTTCAATGGGAATGGGAAGAATTGGGACAAAAATTGGAAAATTTTTAAGGGACTTTGAAAAAATTTCAACTGGAATTTTAGCCATTTTTTGACGTGAAATTGTAAACATGTGGACAGTGGATTTTGAAAATTCTAGAGAGAATTTTAAAAGCTTCAAGCAGAATTTCAACAATTTTGAGAGGGATTTGAAAAGTTTCAATGGGAATGGGAAGAATTGGGACAAAAATTGGAAAATTTTTAAGGGACTTTGAAAAAATTTCAACTGGAATTTTAGCCATTTTTTGACGTGAAATTGTAAACATGTGGACATGGATTTTGAAAATTCTAGAGAGAATTTTAAAAGCTTCAACAGAATTTCAACAATTTTGAGAGGGATTTGAAAAGTTTCAATGGGAATGGGAAGAATTGGGACAAAAATTGGAAAATTTTTAAGGGACTTTGAAAAAATTTCAACTGGAATTTTAGCCATTTTTTGACGTGAAATTGTAAAC
>NW_028117029.1:12500-16119 GCF_964273445.1 Streptopelia decaocto | reverse complement strand
TTGGGTTTTTTTTTTTTTTTTTTGAATTTACGCTTTCGTTTCCTTTCACCGACTTCTACCCCCCCCCCCCCCCCCCTCCCCGTTGCCGGTGGGCTACGCGCCGAGCACAGGCGGCGGCCTTCCCTGGCCCCAACAGCCGCCCGCCCTCCCCAACCCGTCGCAGCGAGCCCGGCCGCCCCCCCCCCCCGCCCCGAGTCCTCCGCTCCCCTAACCCCCCGCCCCGGCCTTTCGCCAGCGAGTTCGCTTCCCCCGGGAAAGCCGGGCTGTCCCTGCCGGCTCCGTGCCCGGGGCGAGGTGGGGGGGGGGGGGGGGGGGGGCCACGCGGGCGTCACGGCGGCCTGCGGTTTCTCAGCCCCGCTGTCGGAGCCCTAACCCCCTCACCTGCCCGTGCTGCCGCCTCCCGCGCTTCTTCCTCGGTGGCTCTCGCTCGCTCGCTCGCTCGCTCGGTCCCTCGCCCCGCTGCCCGCCCCGGCCGCGGGCTGAAAAAGACACCGACCCGAAGCGCCGCTCGCCGCGGGTGTCCCCCCCCCGGCCCGGGCCCCCGCCGCCGCCGCCTTTCGCCGGCGGTTTTGCCTCCCCCCGGGGAGCCGGGGCTTCTCTTCTCCGAATCCATAGAGACACCGCGTCCCCGTCCCCGTCCCCGTCTCCCCGTCCCGGCCCGCTTGCCTCCCTGCCGACCCGCGCGCGGGTTTCCTCGGCCGATCGCCAGGACGCTCCTGCGCCGGCCTCCCCGCGACCGCCCGCCCGACTGACTTGACAGCGAGCGACTGACCGTTGGGCGCCCCGCCAACCGCCGCCCGCGCCTGGCGGGGGGCAGGGGGCCGGTTGCCAGGCAGCGGGGAGAGCGCGCATGCGCGGCGCGCGCAGTTGCCGACCCCCACTCCGGCCCTTCCCGCGGCCCGGCCGGAGCAGAAACGGCCGCGATGGGGGGGGGCGGGGGGGGGGCTGGGGGGGTGGTGCAAGGCGAGGGCGGGAGAGACCGCGCTCGGGGGGGGGGGGGCGGGGGAGGAGTGTGTGTGTGTGTCTGTGTGTCTGTGTGTGTGTGTCTGTGTGTGTGTGTGTGCGCGTCTGTGTGTGTGTGTGTGTGTCTCTGTGTGCGCGCGGCGCTCGCCGTGCAGCCTGAGCCGAAAGCCGAAGTGAAATTAAACGATGGCGGCGGAGGCAGCGGCAGGTGGGGGTGGGGGGCACGACGACCCCGCCGCCCCCACCGAAAAGAAACCCCACCAAACCGAACTAAAAAAAACCCCGCCGCCACGAAACCCGCACCCCACACGCGCGAGCCCCCAACCTCCAGACACGGACTCGTCGAGCGTGTGCACGGATCGCGAGGGTAGCACTCGTAGACTCGCGTAGTACGCTGTCCCGCAGCCACCCGCGAGAGGCTCGGTCGCGTCCAGCTCCTGTCTCTGCGTAGGACAAACCGCCCCGCCGTTCCCAGCCTCCGTCAGCCAGCCGCTTCTCGAAGAACAGGACGGGCTCGGGGCCGTGTTTTTTGGGATTTCCGACCGTCCGACCTCAACCTCTCCCGGCTCCGTGTTCCCGCCGTTCCCTCCCTCCCGCCGTTCCCTCCCGCCGTTCCCTCCCTCCCTCCCTCCCTCCCTCCCTCGGGTTCTGTCGCGGCTCCTCAGCAGCGGAGAGGAAAAACAGCACGTCGGCGCGGAACCCTAGGGTCGGGACAAGAGGGACGGGGCGACCACCATATCGCACGCCCTTAAACCCCGAGAACGTGCCGGGGGCGCCGCGTCGAAAGCAGCAGGACGCTCAGCCCTCCTGCCCGGGTCTACCCTCTGGCGAGCGCGGCCCGACGCCGGGTCCGTCCGAGCCCCGCCGGTCCGGTCCGGTCCGGTCCGGTCCGGTCCGGTCCGATCCAGTCCGGTCCAGTCCGATCCAGTCCGGTCCACTCCAATTTCCCGGTCCGGTCCGGTCCGATCCGATCCGGTCCACTCCAATTTCCCGGTCCGGTCCTTTCCCGTCCGCTCCGGTCCGATCCGATCCGGTCCGTTCCACTCCAATTTCCCGGTCCGGTCCCGCCCGGTCCAGTTTCCGGGTCCGGAGCGGCTCCGTGGACGGCGCCGCCTGCGCCGCCGCGCTCGGATCTGAGGTCTACCGGCGCCCCGCGAGGACTCAGTCCTTGGTCGACTATCGGGTGCAGAGCGTGAGGAGGTCGAGCCTACCCTCTCGCGAGCGCGGCCGGACGCCGGGTCCGTCCGAGCCCCGCCGGTCCGATCCGGTCCACTCCAATTTCCCGGTCCGGTCCGGTCCTTTCCCGTCCGCTCCGGTCCACTCCAGTTTTTCGGTCCGGTCAGATCCGATCCGGTCCACTCCAATTTTTCGGTCCGGTCCGGTCCTTTCCCGTTCGCTCCGGTCCGGTCCGGTCCACTCCAATTTCCCGGTCCGGTCCGGTCCGGTCCACTCCAATTTCCCGGTCCGGTCCGGTCCTTTCCCGTCCGCTCCGGTCCACTCCAATTTTTCGGTCCGCTCCGGTCGTTTCCCGTCCGGTCCGGTCCGATCCGGTCCACTCCAATTTCCCGGTCCGGTCCGGTCCTTTCCCGTCCGCTCCGGTCCGATCCGATCCGGTCCACTCCAATTTTTCGGTCCGGTCCGGTCCCTTCCCGTCCGCTCCGGTCCGATCCGATCCGGTCCGGTCCACTCCAATTTCCCGGTCCTTTCCCGCCCGGTCCAGTTTCCGGGTCCGGAGCGGCTCCGTGGACGGCGCCGCCTGCGCCGCCGCGCTCGGATCTGAGGTCTACCGGCGCCCCGCGAGGACTTAGTCCTGGACTTTCGGTTGCGGTTTGGTAGACGGGCTCGCCTGTGCGCCCCCCCCCCCCTCCCGGAGCCTCCTGAGGCGTCGCTGTTTTGTCGCTACCTCCCGTTACGTCGAGGTAAAACTCGGCTTGCTCGAGCGCGCCACCCCGGTGAAGGGACCGAGCGAGTCCTGAGGACGCGAGGGGGCGCGGTCTTGTAGGTCCGTATGATAGGAGAGAGGGGGCAGCCGCTTCCAGAGGAGCGCTCGAGAGCCAGCCGCAGCATCCCCGGCTCAGCCCGGCGGCGGCGGCGGGGCTTTCGCGGACGCCGTCCGGCTCCGCTCGAAACTCTCAGGGCTGGGCGCGCGCGCGGGCGCGTGCCCGTCGCTGTCCCAGGAGCCTCGGCCGGCCGGCCGGCCGGCCTCCGCTCGGTGTCCCGCTCTCTCCGTCGGCCCTTGGCGGGCTTCTTTTCCTGATCGATGAGGCACTCGGGCGGGTCGCATTGCAGAGAGAGCAGCCGGCCGTCCGGGCTCCGCGCCTGTCTCTCTCTCTCTCGGCCCGCCGCTTTTGTTATTTTTCGTTTTCCTGATCGATGGGGCTGTTCGGGTCGCGTCGGAGAGGGCCCCCGGCGGGCCGGCGCCTCCGTGCCTTTCCCCGTCAGGGGCCGAGGTTGCGGCGGTGTCCGGTGTTCAGGCCGGGCGGTCTCCTTTCCAGTTCGCGTTCCCGTCGCGTGCGAGGTGTCGCCCGCCCGGCCCCGAGGCAGCGCGGGGCTGCTCCGGGCTTCCTTACCGAACCGCGCTGTGTGACGGCCGCGTGGCCCCGCGAGCTCCCAGGTGTCCTAAACCACGCGAGGCGCCGGTGCCGGCCTCGGTCCG